>NW_027270166.1:0-12034 GCF_030848805.1 Temnothorax longispinosus | reverse complement strand
ATATATATATAGAGTATTCGAGAAATCTGTGTGTTTTCCTGTTCACCTCGCCAAGCGTACAGTTGCCGTTACCGAATAGCCTACAAGTATACACCAATTAAATTCACGAATTTTACAACAGTTGCAAAGCAGCTTTCTCTGCAGAACGCAGCAAATGTAATACATACTTTAATTATAGAAACAAATGATAGTAACTCATCTGTTGATATGTGTCAATCAGAAAACGTAGAAAAATCAAGAACCAAAAGACGTTCTAGTAAGTATTATCATTTATTTTAATTGGGATTTGTTTCAACGAGTAAAGTTGCACACTATCTTGTGATATATTCTACTAAAATGACAATTATTTTAATAATTATTACATTATACTTATTAAATTTTGACATCTGTACTATACTATTGTGATATAATTGTCAAAAGTGAAAGATAAAAATTAAAATTTAACAAGTCAGTGATCATTAAGATAATCTACATTTACATATTTACATTACACCGTATTAAATCTTCTGTAACTATTTCCGTTTGTTAAAATTCGAAAGCAAAAGTATTTAATAACTTTGTCATCAATGAAATAATATTTAGTCGAATAGATTTAATGCAGCGTAATGTAAGTTACAATCTATAAATGAGTTCTAAATATTTATCTCAAATTATGTAAGAAGTTGAAACGGTAAGAAAATGTTAAATCCTATAAATGGCTAACATTTTTTTATAGGTTCTCCATATGGTCGCACAAAGCGAACACGCTGGAATGAAAATGAGAAAACGGTGGTGTTAACAGCATTTGATGAATTTATGAAAGGTGGCAAACTGCCTTCTTTACAGGCAATTCACGAAGTTATAAAACAAAATCCCTGTTTAAAAAATAGATTATCTCCGCAAATAAAAACGTGGCTGCACAATCAACGTAAAAAAAAAAAAAAAACAGACAACACAATTGTCTTAATTTTTTAGTTGTGCTCTTACATTTTTTGTATTTATTTTTCTTAAATGTATACTTTTTATTTTCAAAAATGCAATAACATTTTTTAAAGCACAAAGCATCAAATTTTTAACAAGTTATGTTTATTAAAGTCATTCCGCAGTTTTTTTCTTAATGAAATGGGTACAATATTGATATGTTTGTCAAATAATATAAGCATATGTTATTTAATAATATAGTTTTATATACATATATCTTTGCAACAGCAATGCATACTTTTTATTTTCAAGTGTAATACAATTTTGCAAAGCCCAAAGCATCAGATTTATAATAAGTTATGTGTATTAAAGTTATTTTACAGTTCGTTTCCTAATGAAATAAATATAATATTTGTATGTTTGTCAAGTAATATAAGCATACGTTATTTAATAATAGTTTTATTACATATCCTCGGAACATTGTGTGTTGATCTTCGAGAAATTATATGTATCTCTACAAACATTTTTTTGTCAATAAACTTAAATGATATTGCAATGCGCTTTTTTGGAAGTATATAAAACTGCGCGTGTCTTTTCTGTTCTTGCATCTTATTTTGTTAGCAAATTCTTGAAAATATATAAAAATTTTGCAAATTATTTTATTTTTTTACGCAATTTTGCAATAATTAATATCTAATACATTATGGAATCGTAGCGAGTTAAAATGCAAGTAAATAAAGATCGAGTAGTGCGGAATATAACACACAAATAGAACGCACCTTACATCGAACAAACTTTTATTTCAACGACATATTATGCAAAATGCAAATAATTCATATCATGTACAATAAATAATACACAATGTGTGACACAAATACAAATGTCCATTAGATAAACGTAAACGATTACTACTTATCATAGGTATTTCATTTTAACGTTAAAGGTAACGTCCCCCATGGCATGTATTTTCGCGTAACGCGTAACCGCGTAACCAATCAGAAGCGTGAATATGCGTAACAGAAAGTGCGAACCGCTTCCGATTGGTTACGCAGTTACGCGTTGCCCTAAGGGTAAAAGTCCTTGCACAATGCCCGGAAACAGGCAACAGGAACAGGAAATAGGAACAGAATTTCCGACGCGTTGGATTTCCATTTTCTATTTGCCTGTATCTGACCAATCACAGTGATTTGATTTTATATGATTTTAGTGATTGGTCGGGTGCAGGCAAATAGAGAATAGAAATCCAACGCGTCGGAAATTCTGTTCCTATTCCCTGTTCCTGTTGCCTGTTTCCGTTCATTATGGAAGGACCTTTAAAGCCCCGGACACACTTTTTCGTAACAGTAACAGTAAAGTTTTGACCAATCGCGTTGCTCGATTCGGGAACGTACGGCCGTACGTTCTCGATTCAAGCAACACGATTGGTCGAAACTTTACTGTTATTGTTAAGGCTGATTTATAGAGGCCGTAACCGTTGATTTAAGCCGTAAGCTTTAAGAAATTGACCAATCACAGTCGAATGTGAGAAGAACAATCGACTGTGATTGGTCAATTTCTTAAAGATTACTGCTTAAATCAACGGTTACGGCCTCTATAAATCAGCCTTTACGAAAAAGTGCGTGCCCGGGCCCTAAGCGGGGAGCACAACGCATAATGCGTAAGCATAAGAAAATTGATTGGTCCATATACATGTGCATAAGGAAATAGACCAATCAGTTTTCTTATGCTTACGTATTATGCGTTATGCAAAAGTATGTGTTCCCCGCTTAAAGGTCTATCCAGACAAACTTGCATAGATGCACAACCATATGCATAAAGAAACTGATTGGTCTATTTTCTTATGCACATGCATATGGACCAATCAATTCTCTTATGCTTGTTTATGCGCTATGCAAGTTTGTCTGGATTGACCTTTAGGGCCTAAACAGAATGGCTGTCTTATAACCTTAAGGCAGTGTTTTATGCCTTAAGTCTTTGTCTTATGTAACGCACAATACTGTGTTAATGTTTCCAGGGGACCTATTATGGACTTGTTCGGAATGGATTCCGATCGGAATTATTCCGTTTTCCCTAGAAAAGACAATAGAAATCTAGGAAATAACTGAACAATTCCGATTGGAATCCATTCCGAACAAGTCCATACGTCGCGTATACTACACAAGACAGGAAACATTAACACAGTATTGTGCGTTACATAAGACAAAAACTTATGGCACAAAACACTGCCTTAAAGTTATAAGACAGCCATTCTGCTTAGGCCCTAACGGTTGCCTTAAGTCTTTGTCTTATGTAACGCACAATGCTGTACAGTATTGTGCGTTACATAAGACAAAGACTTGAAGCATAAAACACTGCCAAGACAGCCATTCTGCTTAAGCCCTAAGGGCAACGCATAATTGCGTAACCAATCGGAAGCGGTTCGCACTTTCTATTACGCATATTCATGCTTCTGATTGGTTACGCGTTACGCGAAAATACATGCCATGGGACGTTACCTTTAACATTAAAATAAAATACCTATGATAATAATTTTTTACGTTTATCTAATGGACATTTGTATTTGTGTCAGACATTGTGTATTATTTATTGTACATTATATGAATTATTTGCATTTTGCATAATATGTCGTTGAAATAAAAGTTTGTTTGATGTAAGGTGCGTTCTATTTGTGTGTTATATTCCACACCACTCGATCTTTATTCACTTGCATTTTAACTCGCTACGATTCCATTAATGTATTAGATATTAATTATTGCAATATTGCGTAAAAAAATAAAATAATTTGCAAGGTTTTTATATATTTTCAAGAATTTGCTAGCAAAATAAGGTGCAAGAACAGAAAAGACACGCGCAGTTTTATATACTTCCAAAAAAGCGCATTGCGATATCATTTAAGTTTATTAACAGAAAAATTTTTTGTAGAGATACATATAATTTCTCGAATATCAACACACAATGTTGCGAGGATATGTAATAAAACTATTATTAAATAACGTATGCTTATATTACTTGACAAACATACAAATATTATATTTATTTCATTAGGAAATGAACTGTAAAATAACTTTAATACACATAACTTATTATAAATCTGATGCTTTAAGCTTTGCAAAATTGTATTACACTTGAAAATAAAAAGTATGCATTGCTGTTGCAAAGATATATGTATATAAAACTATATTATTAAATAACATATGCTTATATTATTTGACATATCAATATTGTACCCATATCATTAAGAAAAAAACTATGAAATGACTTTAATAAACATAACTTGTTAAAAATTTGATGCTTTGTGCTTTACAAAATGTTATTGCATTTTTGAAAAAAAAAGTATACATTTAAGAAAAATAAATACAAGAAAATGTAAGAGCACAACTAAAAAATTGAGACAATTGTGTTGTTTATTTCTTTTTTTTAAGTTGATTGTGCAGCCACGTTTTTATTTGCGGAGATAATCTATTTATTAAACAGGGACTTTGTCTTATAACTTCGTGAATTGCCCGTAAAGAAGGCAGTTTGCCATATTTCATAAATTCATCAAATGCTCTTAACACCACCGTTTTCTCATTTTTATTCCAGGGTGTTCGCTTTGTGCGACCATACGTTTTTCTTTTTTTTAAGTTGATTGTGCAGCCACGTCTTTATTTGCGGAGATGATCTATTTATTAAACAGGGATTCTGTCTTATAACTTCGTGAATTGCCTGCAAAGAAGGCAGTTTGCCACGTTTCATAAATTCATCAAATGCTCTTAACACCACCGTTTTCTCATTTTTATTCCAGGGTGTTTGCTTTGTGCGACCACATGAAGAACCTATAAAAATAAATGTTAGCCATTTATAGGATTTAAAATTTTATTACCGTTTCAACTTCTTACATAATTTGAGATAAAAATTTAGAACTAATTCATAGATTGTAACTTACATTACGCTGCATTAAATCTATATTCGACTGAATATTATTTTATTGATGACAAATTTATTAAATACTTGTTCTTTTGAAATTTAACAAACGGAAATAGTTATAGAAGATTTAATACGGTGTAATTTGCACCAAACTGTATATACAAACTTTGTATATATGCAACACAGTGTGATGCAACTTAACGTGAACAGAGGTAATTTTAGTACATTTATTGGACGAAAAGAATTTGTAGTGTCCATCACAATTTTTTTAGTATTTACAAATGCTAAAAAAATTGTAATAAACAATGCAAATTCTTCTTTTATAACAAATGTGTATAAATTTAAAAATTACCTCTTGTTCACATTAATTCTCAAAGACTATATCTTCATAGAATCTGCGTGCCTATTTAAAATAATCTTACCTATGTCTCGTGACACTGCTGCAATATTTTCAATATTGTCATCCCTTCCATCATTACTCTTATCAGCTGATAAATGACATGCAGGACCATGAATTGCTTCGCTCTCTCTTTTCTCCTCTGCTATAAAAGTTATCATTATATAAATTCTCAAGTTTAACGGGTGTATAAAATAACGTTTTAATATTTACATCATATAATCAGAAATCGAGATATATATCTCCTAGTTTCTGACTTCCAAGCAGGTTTACTTCTTTCATACATCTCAGCTTGTCTCTATAGTTAATGAGTGAACAGTTAGCTTGATCGATTCAGTAAGTGGACGTGAGAAGCTGTCTGAGACGTATGAAAAGAGTAAGCGTGCTCGGCGATTAGAAACTGAATGGTAAGTATTTCGTGTTTGTAACATTGCATTATTGCCAGAAATGAGACACAACCCAGTCGAAACGAAGATGGAGAGGATATTCACACAAAAGAAGAGCTTCACAGTTTAGAACTGAGCGCACACGGATGTGACTCCCCTTTGTGTGAATACCCCCTCATCTCATTTTGACAGGGCCGCATCTCATTTCTCGTGTCTGGTTAGTATATATGCAACAAAGTCTGATGCAATTTAACGTGAACAGAGGTAATTTTAGATTTATGTACATTTATTGGACGAAAAGAATTTGTAGTGTCCATCACAATTTTTTTAGTATTTACAAATGCTAAAAAAATTGTAATAATCGATGCAAATTCTTCTTTTATAACAAATGTGTATAAATTTAAAAATTACCTCTTGTTCACATTGTAACGATGCGCCCCTTACGACAAGGCATCGTCCCCGGCTACCACCCGCCGGGAGCCGCCCGACCGATTCCCCGTCGGGCGAGGACAGGGCGCGGTGCGCCCACATCTTTTTTAAGCATTTGAAACGCACCGTGTGCGCGGGAAATCCGCCGCACCGGTGCCTTCCCGCACGACGCCGACGAGCGCCGAAGCGAGCCGATCCCCGCCGAAGCGAGCACGCGGGATCGCGCCGCTCCCACCACCGCGCCGTCGCCTGACGATCGGCCTCCCTCCTGCCAAGCTCACCGCGCCGAGCGGTATAAAAAGCCGGCGCGCTCGACGAAGACTCACTTCGTCTTTACCACGGCTCTCCGCTATTCCTGACGAAGCTACCCTCCGAATCCTAGGGCAACACGCACAACGAGATCCAGAGTTCTGGTTCTCGACTGAGGGTTCTCAGAGTGTTCCCGAGCTCCCTGACACTTACCCCGACGGCCACGGCACCGTGGGGTCGAGCGTGCTCGGCCTCGCAGCGAGGGTTCTCACGACCGTGACCCCGGGATTCCGCCATCCTCCGGTGCAATATACCGCGCTTCGTTATGTATTAATTCCGTTCATCTATCATATACCGCGTTTCAGTATTCCGGCACACCGGCACTGCCGATAACCTGTATATAATATCTGTAACCGCGTTCCGTTTATCTTATGTATTAATTCTGTGCATATATCATATACTGCGTTCTGATATCTGTAGCCGTGTTCCGTATGTAATATACCGCGTTCCGTTATTGTCTTATATCTTTATACCGCGACGAACTCCGTTCGCATGTAATATACCGCGCTGCGTCATTTTCCCGTAATATACGGCAACGAACTCCGTTCGTATGTAATACCGCGCTTCGTTATGTATTACTCCCCTGCGACGAACTCCGTTCGTATGTAATATACCGCGCTTCGTTATGTATTAATCCCCTGCGACGAACTCCGTTCGTATGTAATATACCGCGCTTCGTTATGTATTAATCCCCTGCGACGAACTCCGTTCGTATGTAATATACCGCGTTTTGTTAGTGTCTTATACCGTTATACCGCGCCGAACTCCGTTCGTAATCTACCGCGCTGCGTTATTTTCCCGTAACATACGGCGACGAACTCCGTTCGTCTGTAAAATACCGCGCTTTGTTATTTTATCCTCTGCATACCGCATCTCGAGTCGAAGACTCGAGCTCCGATATTCCGTATACCGCGTCGCGTGCACCGGCACTACCGACCACTGTAATCTACCGCGTCCCGTTATTCGTTGTGTGTAATACCGAATCCCGAGTTGAATAAAGTGCATGTTACTGGTACATTGCAAATTGATTATTGTCTCTGGGCCTTTCATCGAACTCCCGATCCCGTCAACTAGTCCGCGTTCGATAAAGTCAGGCCGTTACAACATTAATTCGCAAAGACTATATCTTCATAGAATCTGCGTGCCAATTTGAAATAATCTTACCTATGTCTAGTGACGCTGCTGCAATATTTTCAATATTGTCATCCCTTCATCACTCTTATCAGCTGATAAATGACATGCAGGATCATGAATTGCTTCGCTCTCTCTTGTCTCCTCTGCTATAAAAGTTATCATTATATAAATTCTCAAGTGTAACGGGTGTATAAAATAATGTTTTAATATTTACATCATATAATCAGAAATATATCGTGAGTATATATTAGTTTCTTACTTCCAAGCAGGCTTACTTCTTTCATACGCCTCAGCTTGTGTCTATAGTTAATGAGTGAACAGTTAGCTTGATCGATTCAGTAAGTGGACGTGAGAAGCTGTCTGAGACGTATGAAAAGAGTAAGCTTGCTCGGCGATTAGAAACTGAATGGTAAGGATTTCAGATTTGTAACATTGCATTGTTGCCAGAAGTGAGACACTACCCAGTCGAAACGAAGATGGAGGGGATATTCACACAAAAAAGGAGCTTCACAGTTTAGAACTGAGCGCACACGGATGTGGCTCCCCTTTTGTGTGAATACCCCCTCATCTCGTTTTGACAGGGCCGCATCTCATTTCTCGCGTCTGGTTAGTATATATGCAACAAAGTCTGATGCAATTTAACGTGAACAGAGGTAATTTTAGATTTATGTACATTTATTGGACGAAAAGAATTTGTAGTGTCCATCACAATTTTTTTAATATTTACAAATGCTAAAAAAATTGTAATAAACGATGCAAATTCTTCTTTTATAACAAATGTGTATAAATTTAAAAATTACCTCTTGTTCACATTAATTCGCAAAGACTATATTCTTCATAGAATCTGCGTGCCAATTTGAAATAATCTTACCTATGTCTAGTGACGCTGCTGCAATATTTTCAATATTGTCATCCCTTCATCACTCTTATCAGCTGATAAATGACATGCAGGATCATGAATTGCTTCGCTCTCTCTTGTCTCCTCTGCTATAAAAGTTATCATTATATAAATTCTCAAGTGTAACGGGTGTATAAAATAATGTTTTAATATTTACATCATATAATCAGAAATATATCGTGAGTATATATTAGTTTCTTACTTCCAAGCAGGCTTACTTCTTTCATACGCCTCAGCTTGTGTTTAAAATAGAATGAATACAAGCAGTGAAATGTTACTAAGGTGAACGAGCAACAGGGATTTAGTTATCTCAGTATATTTACAAAAGCTCTTCCTGATGAGCAGAGACACAATATTAATAAAGCATACAATAGTAATCAATATAAATGGCAAACACATAGAATAGTAGCACAGTTCACATCAAAGTCGAATAATAATCATCCTTATGTCCTAAAAATAAGAGTAAATTAAGTATAAAATTTACAAAAGGTTGGCAATAATTATGTTAAATTATTGCCTCTTGAAGACACTGTATGTGTCGTGATCGCATTACTTTTCTATCTCGCTACGAAAACTTAAACTAATTCTTTGAATAATACGCAACGTAATGTCGAAAGTCGAAACTAAGAAATATAAATGAATATTAATAGAACGCTATATAATTTGGTATAACATGTAATGCTTCTTCCGAGAATCTTTACTTTTTGCTACTGGAACGTTAGAGACCCGCGTGACGGGCTAAACAATGAGGTATCAAATATCAAGGTTGTTTTACCGTACCGACATAAACACACAACGAAGCGTCTCGAGCCAAAAACAACGCGGAATTCGGTAGAAATACAATTAACGCGTGTACACGTGGCGTAAACCGATGCGCGGCTTATCGATATTGCGATCTATCTCGCGATAGAAACCGTCGTTAGACAGCGTTATCCGATGTAATCGGAAGGGCTTGAAAGAGCTTGCAATGGCGTGGTCCACGCTTATCCGAAACACGGACAGAAAAGAAACGAAGTACTTAACGTTGAAGAACTCAGCTCGATCGTCATAGGCTGCATTAACCAGGGATGTAATTCTCGAGCGCCAGCGGAATTCGTCCTTCTTATTAAGCACGCGTCCTTCGTCCTTCGTGCGTCGGCTGGAATGTTCTCGCTCTCTCTTTCTCTTTGTCTCAGGCGGTAATAACCACGGAAATCGCACGCACGCAGGAATCAATTTGGTCGTGATCTCGAGGATCACACCACGCGTGTTAACGCGGGCGCGAGGCCGAAAGTACTTATGCAATGGCGCAGCTTTATGCGACACTTTCCGAACAGAATATTTTTCCGTATTTTCCGAATCACGCCTCGTACAATTAATGTATACGACCGAACGATCTAACTCGATCGTACTTTATCGGAATTACGCTTATTCGAACGAATCTTACTAATCGAGCAAAAGAACCACGATCTCGAAACGTGCGTACTGTATCTCAGACCTTGAGCGAATGGCGCGGAACGCGGCTCGTCGCGTCGCAAGCTCGGACCGGTAATGACAAAAGAGAATCGGTAGCGCGCTCCTAGCTTCCGGCACCGTGGTCGCCGCTACGCTATCGATTTCACGAACGAGTCGATATTTTTGAGAACGCGCTAAATTTGAACAGCTTGTCTCTATAGTTAATGAGTGAACAGTTAGCTTGATCGATTCAGTAAGTGGACGTGAGAAGCTGTCTGAGACGTATGAAAAGAGTAAGCGTGCTCGGCGATTAGAAACTGAATGGTAAGTATTTCGGGTTTGTAACATTGCATTATTGCCAGAAATGAGACACGATCTAGTCGAAACGAAGATGGAGAGGATATTCACACAAAAGAGGAGCTTCACAGTTTAGAGCTGAGCGCACACGGATGTGGCTCCCCTTTTGTGTGAATACGCTCTCATCTCGTTTTGACAGGGCCGCATCTCATTTCTCGCGGCACTGGTTAGTATATATGCAACACAGTCTGATGCAATTTAACGTGAACAGAGGTAATTTTAGATTTATGTACATTTATTGGACGAAAAGAATTTGTAGTGCTCATTACAACTTTTTTAGTATTAACAAATACTAAAGAAGTTGTAATAAACAATGCAAATTCTTCTTTTATAACAAATGTATATAAATTTAAAAATTACCTCTTGTTCACATTAATTCTCAAAGACTACATCTCCATAGAATCTGCGTGCTTTTTTAAAAATAATCTTACCTATGTCCTGTGACACTGTTGCTGCAATATTTTCAATATCGTCATCCTTTCCGTCATTACTCGTATTACCTGATAAATGACATGCAGGACCACGAATTGCCTCGCTCTCCATTGTCTTCTCTAATATAAAGGGTTATAATTATTAAATTTAGTAGTGTTAAATACAATATTTAAAAATATAAAACAAATTTTTTTGTTATTACGTGCCCTACGAGCGGAGATTGTTTATATAGTACCAGACACATTATTTAACCATTTTTTAGGTTTAATAGTAAAAGTAACTTACGATGCTGCAATGCAAATTCTACACGTGTCTTTGTAGTTTTTTTTTCTTTCTATTTTTTTGAGCACATAAACTGCGTATAATTGCGCGAGGCCGCGAGGCTTTACGAATATAGTACGTTTGATTCGAAAATTTTATTAATGCATACGTGTAACTCGCACAACGTACACTAACCGCCAAGGAATGCCTGGATATTTCGAATTTCGATATATAAGTTGACATGTATACATATATCCGCCAACCAGCGCCAACTGGTCATATGATCAGGGGGCTTATTACGGTTCTTGAAACAAGGTGAAAGTTACAAAAGTGAGGAAATTCACTAAGGTATCTATGATTTTATTGGTCGAAATCTAGTAAATCTGTTTACTTTTGTAATTTTCATCTCGTTTCAAGAACCGTAATCGACCCCCAGTCCTCTGTGACTAGCTGGCAACAATATGTAGTAAGTTGGACATTGCAAGATTGCGACGCCAATGCAGAAGAGCGCAGGAGAGGTTAGGAGAGGTTAGGAGATGTCAGAGTTTAACCTCTCCTGCGTTCTTTATTGTTGCCAGCCAATCACGAAGGGTTTCCAACCAATTACAATAAAATTTTCAACCAATCACAATAGAATTTCCAACCAATCACAATAGAATTTGAGGAGAATATTCGACTGCAATTGGTCAATTTCTTACGGCTTAGAACTTAAATATCCTTTAAAGCAAGGTTGTAGACCAGCACTAACCGTATGCATAAAGAAAATTATCCATTTACATTTTACGTTCGTCCGTGTGACAGAAATGCTATTGGATAATTTTCTCTATGCATACGGTTATTCAGCTTGCAAGATTGTTTGAATGGCCATTTGGGCCTTTTGCATAGTTACATAATGCATAGACACAGAAAAATTAAAGGCAATCGCACACAAAATGACATAACTGCATATGCATAGCATAAGACCGTCTGGACCAACGAGCATCTTATGTAAATCAATATGACGGCTTTATTCTGAATACTCATTGGTTTAGATGGTCTTATGCTATGCATATGCAGCTATGTCATTTTCCGTGCGATGGCCTTAGGGGCGTTTGCACACGAATTGACATAGCAGTAACGTAAGAAATACCATATAAGAATTGACCAATTAGAACCATGTCTCCTCGAAAATGGCAGCGTTACGGTTCAAAA
>NW_027270165.1:187489-206691 GCF_030848805.1 Temnothorax longispinosus | reverse complement strand
TAATGGGGGAAAAATCCACACGGATACCCCCTCCCCCGGGGTGGGGAGGGCGGTTATATTGGACTTTAACCCACTAAAAACCCCCTTGAATGTCCCTCACGGCGTTTTTTGGGGAGGCCCCGGGAATCACAAGTATACCTTCCGTGACCCTCCCCACGATGACCTTGACGTTGACATATGTTGTCAAGGTCACCCTCTTGAGTGACCTTCACAAAATTTTAGCTGGCGGTCATCGTTTATGAAAATAGTATGTACATGCATGAACGAAGAAAAGTTATTTAAAGCAGCAAATCGTTGTTTCCAGCTCCACCATCCACGAGTCCATACGTTTTCGGGTTTATAACTTTCCACGCGTGAAAAGCCCACGCATGTACTTTGAAGGCACACTATATGTCTAGTTTAACAATAGTGGAGCCTCCGCAGGGGGTGAAACCTATTGTCTCTACGCATACACTTTTGACGCGAGACGAGTTGTTACATGGATTCGTGGCGTGCTTTACGAGCTCATTTAAGTAGAGGTGGTATTGAACAAAATAAATTAGTCGATCATCTGTGTGAATCATTTGTGGCGATATACAATAAAGGAGCTTGTAAAACACGCCACAAACCCATGTGGCACCTCGTTTTGCGTGGAAAGTGTCAATCATTTATGTCTATTAGTACTCAAAATAACTGCTATATTTAAAGCAGTGAACCGTTAATATATTGACCATACTTTTTGTTAAAGCAGAGAATAGTTGATATAGAAAAGTATATACAAGAATGTCATAAATAGACTACTATTATACATAAACACGAATCCCTCGACCCTGTATAATGTGAATCTCGCTTCAACTTAGAAACCACATACAAAGCAAACACTCTCTATTATCTGCTTTAAATAACTTTCCTTTCAATATACCAACAATTCACTGCTTTAAAAAATTTTCCTTTGTTCATACATGTACTATTTCCACATAAATATCAATCATTTATGTCTATTAGTAGCCCAGTCAAATGGGCATTTGAAAAAGAAATAATACTACTAGCGCTGCAACTAGCGTGGAAGTGTGTCTTTTGGGGTTGTAATGAAGATACTAAAAGCCCACCCCCGTACCATTGTCGTAGCAAAAACGGGGGTGCAAAAAAAGGCCCAAAAATTGGTTTTTTGCCAATAACTCCAAAAGTATCATAATTAGGGGAAAAAGTGAAGATGTAAAAGTTGTAGAGAATGAAATTTCACACAAACTTCAAAAAAATCTAGATCGACTGCAATTGGTCGTACAACATTTTTGTATATACCTTTTTTGTGTGAAATTTTATTCTCTACAACTTTTGCGTCTTCACTTTTTCCCCTAATTGTGATACTTTTGGAGCTATTGGCGAAAAACCAATTTTTGGGCAATTTTTGCACTCTTGTTTTTGCTATGACAATGGTACGGGGGTGGGCTTTTAGTATCTTCATTACAACCCCAAAAGACACACTTCCACGCTAGTTGCAGCGCTAGTAGTATTATTTCTTTTTCAAATGCCCATTTGACTAGGCTACTAATAGACATAAATGATTGATATTTATGTGGAAATAGTACATGTATGAACGAAGGAAAATTTTTTAAAGCAATGAATTGTTAGTATATTGAAAGGAAAGTTATTTAAAGCAGAGAATAGAGAGTGTTTGCTTTGTATGTGCTTTCTAAGTTGAAGCGAGATTCACATTATACAGGGTCGAGGAATTCGTGTTTATGTATAACCAAAGTTGAAGATAATTGTCTGCATGGTTGTCGAGTAATTAATTATGTTACATAACCTGTGACGTAACTCTCGAAAGCATATTAAATTATCGGAAAAGAAACGTTTCTTCGAACGTTTTTCGAATGGACAGTTTTACTCATGAAAAATGTTTCTAGAAATCGGTTATAAAATGTTTCGGAAAAATGCTTGTAAAACATTTTTGAAACGTGTATGTGCTACCTGGGAAAGGTATTTTATTCTAGAACTCAGTAAAGGACCACGCACACAAACATTGGAAATCTGGGCCCCGGTCAAATTTCTCCAAACTTTGTGATTTTTTAGTTTATGACCTTCCGATCAAAAGTCCTTATGGGCCCGAACCTCCAGGAAGTCATGGAAGAGAGTTATGGGGTATGGAAGTCGACGGAATATAAGTAGTCGAGTATACACGTTTTTACCCTTGAAATGTCTCGAATTCGGAGGGGATCAATTATGATAACTAATGGGACAAAACTTCTTGAACTTGGAGAGGACTATCTGATAGTCTGGCCCAATCTTGGCTATAAAGTCTAACTAGGATCCGGTAGGGCCCAGCCAGGTTTTTATGATGGAAACCTGGATTCATCGCAGAATTACATTCTGTGACTAGGAATATATTCAGATACTGCGCAATATTAAGACTCGCAATATTAACATTTTGTCTTAGATAGTTTGACATTTTGTCAGACATTTTGTCTCTTGGAACCCAATGACCGCTGGGAGTCAGATTGTAGATCTCTGATCACTTGCAATCCTAAATTCTTAGTAGGATTTTTATTAAAGTAAGAGATTTTCGTTTCCCAATTATTCACAAACAATTCTTTTTAGAACTATTTTATCTATCAACTTACTTGAGTATCTTCCCTCATTTGTTTCCATAATTTTCATTATTATTTATCAAGACTATTATTGGAGCGAATCTTAAAATGCAAGTAAATCGTTAAAACCTATCTGAGATTTACTTCAGATATTGGGGGGAAGGTCGACTTGGTCGAGTCCACAACGGATCTTGCCTTAACTGGTCGGGTCCACACCGGATCTTGCCTTAATTGGTCGGGTCCACACCGGATCTTGCCTTAATTGGTCGGGTCCACACCGGATCTTGCCTTAATTGGTCGGGTCCACAACGGATCTTACCTTAACCGGTCGGGTCCACACCGGATCTTGCCTTAACTGGTCGGGTCCACACCGGATCTTGCCTTAACTGGTCGGGTCTACACCAGATCTTGCCTTAATTGGTCAGGTCCACAACGGATCTTACCTTAACCGGTCGGGTCCACACCGGATCTTGCTTTAATTGGTCGGGTCAGTTATGAAATGTTAGTATTATATATGAATATATTCCTAGTCACAGAATGTAATTCTGCGATGAATCCAGGTTTCCATCATAAAAACCTGGCTGGGCCCTACCGGACCCTAGTTAGACTTTATAGCCAAGATTGGGCCAGACTATCAGATAGTCCTCTCCAAGTTCAAGAAGTTTTGTCCCATTAGTTATCATAATTGATCCCCTCCGAATTCGAGACATTTCAAGGGTAAAAACGTGTATACTCGACTACTTATATTCCGTCGACTTCCATACCCCATAACTCTCTTCCATGACTTCCTGGAGGTTCGGGCCCATAAGGACTTTTGATCGGGAGGTCATAAGCTAAAAAATCACAAAATTTGGAGAAATTTGACCGGGGCCCAGATTTCCAATGTTTGTGTGCGTGGTCCTTTCTTAAAAATTATGGGGAAGCAATGTGCAAGTCTACTTGCCCACTTAAAAACTATGAGAAATCAATGTGCAGGTTTCTACTTGCACACTTAAGGTGTCAATTCATAAGACATTGAAAATAAGCGTCATCAATAAGGCGAATGTAGTGGTATCGCTTTGACGCTAGCATCCAAGAAATAAAATTGAATTTGTTTAATGTTCAGCGTCGTCGCTGAATCATCGTTAATCGTCCCAGCATAATCAAACATAGACTTCGAAATAAGTAAAATATTAACCCTAATCCATCCAACCATGCCCTTTCGTGTCCCACGCGATTTCTAGCGATCGTTTGTTCCAAAAAACAAACGAGCGTGGGATTATCTCCTCCACGCCTAAAAAAAGTTGTTGTAGTAGGGAGCATCAGACAGAAATTTCAGAGCCGTAGCTCATTTACTCTCGAAACGGCGAACAATCAAAATCTCGGTGGGACACGAAAGTGTTGTGTGAAAGGTAAGTGAGATTTTTTTTTCGATAAAAATGTATTTTTGTGTATAATTTGAGCGTATTTAAAAAATATTTCTGTCAAAAAAAAATTTGACATTCCACAGAGGACTATTATGGCTCAGAGGCAGATTGAAAAGGTGAAGAAAAACTATGAAAAAAATTAATTTTTTTACATAAGAAATATCTGTCACATTTCAAATTAGTTTTCTTATTCAGAAATTCTTTTTCTAGCATTCCTTAAGTCCTTAAAGTTCTTCTGTACCATTTAAAAATTACCAAATTTGCGGCGACAAAATTAAGTATTCTTATTTAATCAATAATTATCTCATATTTTTTCTCATTCGCACTACTTTTAGCTTTAATTTGCGCTTTGAAGCATTAAATTTTGTAAATTTGTTCGTGAGTTATGATTTTTTAAATAAAACAAGTCGTAACGTGCGTCTTTCAACATATAATTGTTGTAAAAAAATATTTAAATAAATAATTTCCAAATCTTCTTTACATTGATTTTTAGTCGAAGGTATAAAAATACTATAATAATTTTTTGAGAATTTTTCAAAGCTGTTAACAGTACTGAAAAATGCGTGAGACACGAAAGTGCATGATTGGCGGAATGAAGTGACGGAAAAAACGTTGGATGGATTAGAGTTAATTTTTTTCGAGTAATATCTTCAAGTAATAATATCTTATAGATACATATATTATTTCTGAAGATTTTTTCTTGCTGAAAATGAGCGTTGAGTGTCAACGTGAAAAGGCACCTTAAAAAAATAGTTACCTTGTTATGGGCCTCGTTATGGGTATAAGATAACAGGAGCGGTGCTGACGCGACTCACCGTCCGCTGGATGTAATCTGTTAACAATTCACTCACTCACAGAAAAAGATATTGTCTCAGAGATATCGCAATATATCGACAATATAACCTTCACTCACAGATATGATGAGATTGTAAGCTATTTGCGAAATAGCTTATGAGCCACGAACAACGACGAAATACTATTAATAACAACAGAGAGAATTCTTCTCTGCTATTAATCCCACAATGTATTTGTCAACGTGGTGTACATACAAAGCGTAGGAACCAGTAACGCGTACGCGGAACGCAACAACCACGAATAATGTAATCAACGACGACGTGATAGGCGACGTGATCGACAGCAACGTGATCGATGGTGACATGATCGGCGGCGACGTTATCGGCGTGTATAGATAGAGCCTTTAGGGCTGCATTCAAAAACTATATTCGAGTGCACACCGCATCGCTTTATCTTGTTACTAAAAATTGAACAAGGACAGGGACCGTATTCTCGAGCCTGCCCTAATGATTTTCGTGTGCGACTTTCTATTTGAAAAACATTGAATTTCGCATGCGAGTTTCATGAAAACGATTCGAGAATAAGGCTCCAGAACGACGCTGGTGTGTATTCGAATGACCTAGTTTACACCGATCTCTTGATACGCGTATCAAACCAATAATCAAACTAATTTACTAGTTATTTACTATTTAATACGCGTATCAAGTGATCAATATAAACTAGGCCAGAGTGAAGTTTCCGAATATAGTCTGAAAGGCTCTCTACCCTATAAGGGTATTCCACGCTTTTAAACACTTTACCCGCCATCGTCGCCGATTTCATTCCAGACTTTGTATAACAAACAGTGGCAAATACTGGCCGTATTGTCCTCTGAAAAGAGGCAGGAGCCAACGAAACCACCGTTTCATACTGATTGTGAGAGAAATCGCGAAAGTACAAATGGTAAGTACTGTCTTTTCAATATATATTTCACATAATTTCACATAATTACAATGTTGCTATTTTTATTTTATTTTAGATGGATCTAGATGATGATAACGATTTCGCTGATTTCGGGCTAGAATTATCGGGATCAGCCACCGATATCGCTGCCGGTCCCGTCGCCGCCGGTTCCGTCGCCGACCGTCTCGTCGTCGCCGACCGTCCCGTCGCCGCCGGACCTGTCGCCGCCGCACAGTGGGGCGAATCTATCAAAAACCGGATATTGGACGAAAAAATGAAAAACGTATAATTCAAACTTTGACGAGATTTTATGTTAATATATATCCTAAACTATAAATAAATGTGCTTATAATTGATTTTATTCTTTGTTATTTCCTCAAAATGATCTGATAAAGTATGACATTTTCGTGAATATTGAAATTCTAGTAATTCGATAGGTTACTTTCTAAAGTCTCCGCCGAAAGTATAACTGCGAATATGAGTTAAATGCCTATCAGAACTTATTTATTAGGGTTCAAAAAACATATTTATTTTAGTTTTATGTCATTTGAGTACTATTATATATTAATAAATATACACGACATATTCGACTATTAAAAATTTCTTACTTCAATATTCAAACAGAAAGAAAGTTTGTGGATTAGAATGGATTAAGGTTTGCTCTGCGCCATTTGATAGGGCAAAGTGTCTAGTTTTTGGCCATATATGATCATTCATCCCCCTTCGTCCCCCTTTTTGAGATAATTGACCTCAAAGTTCACTCGACATAGTCGAACGTCGTCCATGAATAGCTCAATGGACGACGTTCGATCATGTCGAGTGAATATGGTTGTCTATTTTCTCATAAAAGAAAGACGAAGGGGGATATATAATTTGTTTAAATATTGCTATTTTATAACGATTAATTACAACCATATTTTATAGCAATTAATTACATTAATTAATATAATAGCAATATGATAAATATTATTGGATAAATGTATCTGGAGTACTGCGCATTCTGTAAATCCATGGGCCAATAAGATTGCTCTACGTTAAATTATTCGTTCTTCTTGAGGGGGGAGGGGAGGGAAGGGGGAAAAATAAAAACAGCGAAGATAAGAACTTTTCGTCAGTCTCTCGATCAGTAGTCGATTAAAGACGTTTTAATTTTGAAAGTTTTGATTTTTGTCGTTGCTTTATACAATTCACTTTGCGTCCTTTTCAGGATACAGTGAAAAATATATAAAATATATAAAATATATAGAAGATTATACTTTAACACGCTCGCAAAATGGAAAATTTCCGAACGAATCGTCAACTTTTTAATTGTATGCGTGCAAATAATCTTGATTTATTAAATTATAAAGCTTTAATAAGCCATATAATATCATGTATTGATACTGAATTACCCAAAATCGCGTTGGAACCATTGAAACGAAAAATCATAAATTTCACGAAGAATTTGAAGTCAAAATGGATAGCTAGCCGTTACGATTACAATTACATTACAATAACGATTACATTGCTGGATTCGCTGTTTCGAATGCTTATTACATATTTCGTATAAAATTAATATCAAATGTTGGTCAACGAGGAATGAGAGTCATAAACGAGAAGTCGAGCAAAGAAAAAGAGAGATACAGACTGCCTTCAGAACAAAAGCAGGTCCCTTGATAAACTTCGTGAAACAAGGAAAAGGTACATCCAATGATGGCAACACGGCCAGAAAATTTTTTGCTAATCCAGAATTATCAGCTGCCATTACAGGTTTAGATAAGAACTTAATAACTCGATTTGGAGTTTTGTTGCAAGTAATCGCTAGCGGTAATAGGATTAACGTGTTGGAATTCGAATCCTATGCTTTTAGAACTGCCGAATTATTTGTATCATTATACCCATGGTACTACATGCCAGTCTCAGTCCACAAATTATTGATTCATGGCAGTGATATTATAAAAATGCTATCGTACCAATAGGACAATTATCTGAAGATGCTCAGGAAGCAAACCATAAATATTTTAGAAAATATAGAGAAAATCATTCGCGAAATATGTCGCGAATACAAAATAATGAAGATATTTTTAATAATTTGATAATTGCTTCAGATCCAATAATTTCTAATTCGCGAAAAATTATGGGACATAAAAAAAAGAATTAACTAAAGATGCAAAATGTTTATTACAATATATTTCAGCGATAATGATGTAGATCATGATTAAGTTCAAGAAATAGATGTGAGAAGCAAGAAAAACAGTTTCTTTTCTATTATGAAACACAAATATTAAACATCCCGAGGTTTAAGACTATCATTGAAAATCAAATTAACTTCATTTTTTAACCAACTTTAAAAAATGGAGGTTCTATATTCAGCGTGTATGTATGTATGTATGACTACGATTTTCTTTAAAACTACTGAACGGATTTAAATGCGGTTTTCACTGTCCTATAGAGCAATTTTCCAGAAAGGTTTTAGTACATAAAATATTGCGCTAAAACATCAGGGTACGGAGCAGTAAGGAAATATGCGTTAATAATTATTCATATTAATTTAATGAAGCACTAAAAAAGTATAAAATAAAAAATTTTTTTAAAAATAAAACCGGCTTAAAAAAAACTAAAAAGTATTTAAAAATAAAAAAATTATCTATGCGCTTTATGAAAAATTGTTAATTAAATAATTTTTATTTTATACACTAAATGTATAATAATCGTACATTATTTATGTCAAGTTTCAAGTCATTTCATTGAAAAATGTAGAAGTTATAAGCAAATGACCGAAAAATGAGGCGTTCGCCCCACTGTGCGGCGATGCGACGCCTAGCGGCATCGACGCGAATTGCCGGTAATGCAGATACCGCGCGGGCGTGTACTATTGTTGGCGCGTACCGCCACAGAGTTCAACACGGACACTTTTCAATCCCTATCCTGACATTCAATGGTATTCATTTTATTGTCAGAATAGACGGAATTCAATGGAATTCAATACGGAAATTTTTAATTCCTAGTTTGGCGTTCAATGGTATTCATTTCGTTAACGGAATCAATGGTATTCAATGGAATTCATCACGAAACTTTCCAATCCCTAACCTGGCATTCAGTGGTATTCATTTCGTTAACGGAATCAATGGTATTCAATGGAATTCATCACGAAACTTTCCAATCCCTAACCTGGAATTCAGTGGTATAATATTTTTGTGTCGGAATTGGATAGGATTCAAAAAAGACATAGGATTGAATGGATTTTAAAATTTCTTTTTTGGATTTCATGGGATTGGACCATCTCATTTCGAATCCCATTTAATTTCATCTAATTCCGCCAAAAAAGGGATTCAAAGGTATTAAAAAATTTTAATATCTTTTAATCCTTTTGCGTTTGCTGGGATCACCACACACTATGCAAAGTTTATATACACTCGTACAAAAAAAATAGGGAACACTTCATAAACCCTAAAAATTAAGCTATTTTCAAACTGCTGTAAGTCGGCGAAAAATTATCGTAAAAAACCAGTGGTTGGATCATGAAGAATTAGAAAAAGTATTACCTACTGGAGTACAACAGAGTATTTCACAATTTATGTTTATATAAAATAAAATATAAAATATTGAACTCATTCTTTGATCTCTTATTAATATTGTCTATTATTACCGTAATATTAACATTATAAAGGACTCCTAATATCCTTTTTAAAGGAAAATATTCCGACAATTATTAAAATTTCATGTTTGATATTCTTTAACAAAAAAATGTTTCGTTACTAAAGAAAATATTTTATGCATATATTATTTTTAAGTAGTAGATTGATTTTGTAGAAACAGACAAAAATTAATTAGATCAATTTTATCAATTTTTTTATTTATAATATAAAAAAAAATTATTAAAATAGTGTTTTTTATATTATATATTAACGAAGTATATCTTACAATTAGAATCTCCCGGGTCTCTTTCGTCCAGTATATTTGGAGTCATCTCTAACTTCTTTTCCTTGCCGGCGCCGCCTTTCTTTCTTCTCTAAAATCCAGTCCCTACTTTTCTTCAATGATTTACCCTTGGCTTTCTTTATGTATTCCCTATGTACAAAAAAATTATCACAATTTTTGGAAGGTGAAATAGAGAAATATTTAAAATAATTGCAAATTACAAAATAATAGATATAACGGACAACGAGAGGATCAAACCTTCTTGAATTAGCGACGGTTTGTCTATCTTCGTTCTCTACGCCTAGTGCCTTTGGAAGCGGAGCAGCTCCGGTCATTAAAACCAAGACCATTTTCTTTGCTTTTGCGCTATTCAGAAAATCGACAACTACACCGCCATAAAAGTCAGCTTTTGTGACTTGTGCCGTGATTAATTCAACAACCTGTTCACCGTTCTCTGGATAGAATTGTAACACTGCTCTTGCGCTTCTTGACAGACATGCATACAACGTTGATGATAAGAAACGATATAAACGTTTTGTAGGATTGTGCAAAGTTTTGCTTGCATAGCACAACCACAAGCGCAGAAATACTGACAGCCCCATCAAACGTACCAGCTTTAAATGGCAATCCTTGACCTATATCTCCCAAAATTAAGTCACCATCTAATTCTCTTTCATCAACAGCTACGTCTAAAAATAAAATAATGTATTAATATGATATTATGGCTACGGTCAACGTGACACTACAAATGCTTCGAAGCATTCCTCTTCTCTTTTCTTTCAATGAAGAAAGAAGGAGAAGAAGAACGCTCCAGAGCATTTGTATCACGTTGACCGTAGCCTATATATCAAGATATATATATATATCTTTCAGCAACGTGCACAACTTCATTTGAGGTTATAATTGGGTACAACATTCATCGCACGATACTTTTATAATTGCAAATCGGAAACGTACCTCGAGTTCAGCTCTTCTGTGATCAACGAAGTCGGGATCGAACGTGTCAGTCGTCACTTTTGGCCAAGCGTAGAGAACCTTCTTTTCCGGCAGCGATGGTAACACGATGGGTGCGTTCAGCCGATACTCCGCTAGCCTAGCAATCGTGAGCAGTCGCTCGTTTCCTCTCCTTTTAATCCATTGGGTCAAAGGAGAGGAAACGAGCGAAAACGAGCGACTGTTCACGATTGCTAGGCTAGCGGAGTATCGGCTGAACGCACCCAATGTAGGGATACGAAATCTCCAGATAAGCACGAAGCAATTCAATTCAGTATATCGCCGGCACGATTACGGTGTTACTGCCGTTTCGCGTACGCGCGTATGCGCGCGTTGTCGCACCTTACCTCGCGACGCGTAATAAAGAGTCACACGGTCGGTCTCGCTCCGCGCGTACTACCGTGTCTCTCGATCAATCGAGATAGGTTAACTGATCAGATGATGAACTGACTGACAGGATAGCGCTCTAAACGAACGCACTGTCTGCACTGCACTGCACTGCGATACTAACGCCGCTAGCCGCCAGTGTCGAAAAAGTGAAAGTAACGTTTCTGATTATGACGTCATCATATAAAACGTCGGCGTTAGAAGTAGAAGAAGAAGAAGAAGAAGTATCTTAATAAAAAATTTTCACATTTGGACTTTGCGTCGCAATATCTCCGCTCGTAGGGCACGGAGCGGAATATTATAAGAGAAACCCCCCCCCTAATTGGACCCCAAGCTATCGATCAAGCCTACTTAGAACTTGATCCGTTCACTCGTTATCGAGATCTCAACATCTCGAGTACTCGCAACCCGTCGCGTCGCGTAAAAGAGTCACGGTCGGTCTCGCTCCGCGTGTATTTGGCGCGAGACACTACCGTGTCTCTTGATACCGCCGACCTTTCGCTTGTCTCGCTTTATTCGCTAATTTCGCTAATTTCGTTCACTCTTGTAATCGCGCATTGCAATAACATATGTGGCATGTGATAATCCCTAGTTTCACGCGATATTTCTCGTCGCAATTCTCTAGTTTCGCTTCGCGACGAGAATACTCGCGTGAATCTCTCTTTCACGTGCCATTGTCGTTATCTGCATTAATTGTGAATTTTGCAATCGTCGCGGTAATTGGTCGAAAATAATAATCTCTACTATTATATAAAGGGGAAAAGTTTGTACTGTTGTTCAGGGTAATCTTAGAAACTATTGGATCGATTTTGAAAGTGTTGTATATGAAGTAGGGGTAGAATTTCCCCGGGAGTGCTATAGGGTGTATAGTTTTTCGTTACCGATCTTCTGGAAACCGGTTTTTCTAATTTTTTCAATTTTTCGGGAAATAATTGACGGAATCTCAAAGAATTATATATAAAACAGGGGTAGAATTTTTCGGGGTGCTATAAACTGTATAGTTTTTCGTTACCGATTTTTATTGGAACCGGTATCCGAAGTTTTTCTAATTTTTCGGGAAATAATTGACCGAATCTTAATGAATTGTATATAAAACAGGGGTAGAATTTTCTAATAAAAGGGTTACCGATTTCCGTCTAAAAAAAATCTACGTAATTGTTCTGATTTCTGCAAATTTTAAGATATCGAGCTAATTTTTTTTATGGATAGAATATTATTATATTGAATTTGGCGAGAATCGGTGAAAAGGTTGCCGATTTTTGCTTAAAAAGTGTGTAAGTTATACATGTCATATTTGTTATCTTATATAGAGTATCATTAAAGGAAGGTTGTTTCGAATTTGGCGAGGATTGGTAGAGAGGTTACCGATTTCTGCTTAAAAAATGTATAAGTTATTTGATGGATACAGTATTATTTAAGAAAGTTGTTATTCAATTTGGCGAGGATCGGTGAAGGGGTTACCAATTTCTGTTTGAAAAGTGTATAAGTTATACATGTAATTTTATATAGAGTATCATTAAAGGAAGGTTGGTATTGAATTTGGCGATGATCGGTAAAAGGGTTCTTTCTTTATAAAAATCAAAATGACATATATGTGAAACCAGTAGCTTATAATGATAAGAGAGTGAATTGATAGCAGGTCAGCTTAGTAATTTCACAAACCGATTACCGATTACCAATTTTATTCCTTGGTTTTTTAAGTGAAAAATCGAGGGTCTGGGTACATAGCGAGCGAGCTATCTCAAAATTCCCGAAAAAACGCCTGGGTAAACCAAGGGATGATGTCGCTGATCGGTAAGTAAAATATCGGAAAAGCGAAAATGATTCAATAGTGTGAAACTCGAGTAGAAAAAGACCGGTTACGACATGTTTAATTCACGAAAACATTTATGCGGTCCGATTTGAAATTAGAGGCATTTAGTTATGATTCAAATTACAAATATCAATTTCATCCGAGTGTAATAATTGGGAAAATGGATGCAATATGTGATCATTGTCAAGTAAAAAAGTTTAAAACTTAAGCACCTAGAATGTGTTATTCATGCAGAAAAGTTAAACTACCGTCTTTAAATCAACCACCCGACACACTCCTTATGTTTGTCCACAATAAGGATATTGAAACACAAATGAAGTCGTTTCAAGAAAAACGACTCCCGGGCGAAGCCCGGGTAACCAGCTAGTCGTTAATATAGCAACCAAAATATTCAAATCTAGAATATTCTCGGACAAGCCATACGTTTTCGCCTAACTGTCGGTGGCCTTGACGCTCGGTTGCGAGCCGGGCCGTGTGTATACAGTTTTTTCTACATAGACTTGCGCTCAATAATGCGCTACACTGTTTCTCGTTGTTGCTAAGTCTGTTTTCGGCACGACTCGAAACACATATAGTTCCGATCGTTGGAATTCTATTTGCCATCGATCGAAAGTATTGTTTGTTGGCACTGATTCTTGGTGTAAAATATCTTAGCACTCTAGTAATTTTTCAAGTTGATTATTAGATATTACAAAAGAAGTTGTTGTAATTAATGCTTGTGTCGTGGATTATTGCTCGTGTTGTGTATACTGCTCGTGTCGTAACACCACGCGCAACACATCCTATTGCTGAAACTTTGATCTAATCATAACGCCACAGATACTTGAGTGCATTTCTCGTCGTAACCGGTTACCTGTGAAAATCTATTTGATATATTTTTGATTATTGATGCAATTACTATTATTTTGTACATCCCTTGCAACCATCTTCCTTGATAGCTATCTTCTTCTTCTTCTTATGTTATGGCCGGCGAACTATACAGCTCTAAAGATGGCTAGGCCCTTATAGAAAAATACGGTATTTATATAGAATAGTTACTGCACCTCAAAAATGAATAAAAATAGGCTCATTCGACGCATTTTGGCACAAAACAAAAGAATCTGGCAGAAAAATGCGGCGGTCTGCCCTGCGAAGCGAGATATTTAGCGTTAAAGTTGACGATTCTTAGGTTAGAAATCCTGTCATACCGACGTGATGTAGCGATCATGAACATACCCCGCGGCCACACGCGCATACTCTGTCAGCTCTGTGGCCACAAGCGCAGCGACGTTCAAATTATTATTTACAACCTCCAAATGTATTCAGTCGAGCAAATATATAATAATCCGTGGCTCTTGGTACAAGATGTTGTTGGCGATGCGAAAACATGGCCCAAATTTATTCGGAAGATGTTTTGGGAGAAAAATTTTAAAGATCATAATAGAATGATTATTGTAAATTTTGCAATTTTAAATCACGTTTCGGAAGATTTGTTGCACGATATCCTAAGTTTTACATTGAGAAACGCATACACAGAGGAGAGGAAACGGAATATTAAGGATAGATTCCGTTATTTAAATCACGAGGTAACTTAATTTTAATTGATTATATGATCAAATAAGTATTGTTTTTTTATACTTTGTAGGAATTCGGGCAAATTCGTCGCAGCAATGTATACAGCTACAGCGTTTATGAGAAAAAAATGTTAGATTTAAATTTCAACCCAATGCATAAATAATAAAAATTAATGTATTTAAACATCTAATATATATTATATAACATGTTAATAGAATAAAGATTATTAATTAAAATATGAAATAAAAATTGACTTATTGTTAGACTTCACAACGGGATACATCAAACATTAATTGTGAGAAATGCGGATGTTGCAACACAGATTTCTTATTGTTCCGATGTCAAAATGTGTCTCCAAATGTTAATTAATCTGCTTGCTCGGCCTCGACAGTAGACAATGGAGGATCTGAGCGATGACGTCAAAGAAGATTTTTATTCTCTCAGCCCTAGGATGAGCGTGTTTGAATAAAAATTCAAATAAATATCCCTCGACATGGTACGATTGAGTCCCGTATTTTGGAATATGTGCTCGAACTTCTCTCCAAACACGTTCAATGTGCTAAGTATGGGCGCCTGTAAATTAAGAAGTATTTATTTTAACATATAGGTACTTGTAACTATCACATGTTTTGTTGTTACTTACCAGTATTTGGATCGACGAAGTTGTACGTGTGATTGACTGTCAGATGTTGGAAGCCCTCATTGTTAAGACAATTATAGGACTCCAACAATCTGAAACAATCGTTATTCCTGGCAGGATCCACTCTTTAATGCATGCCAGGAGCGTTTGTTCCGTACGATCCTCTACTGGCACAATAAACATTTTCTTCAACTCTCGCTCGTATCCTCCAAATATCCAAGTGCCTTTCAAAAGGCGACCACGGTTGTATTTACGATGGCCAATTTTTGCCTCGTCGATTTCAACGGTGCGTCCTGGACCTCCAAGTTTCTTACTGCACTTATCAGCCCAGTGCGCACAGACCTGTAAATATAAAAAAAAATAATAATAATATATGTAGATATTTAAATTAGTGCATAAAATTAAAGTATATTACCTCGCGACAAAAACTGAACCAGTCGACAACCGTGTTGGGAGAAACACCAAGTTCTTCCTCGAGGTCTTCTTGTCGAAGAGGGCGTAGCATTAGGAAACTCGCTATAATCTTGCAAATTGTAGCGAGTTCCAAATTGCTGTTCCCAAAGTGCCTACTTTAGCACTTTAAAAAAAAATTACAGCATTTGGAGACACGTTTCTTTTTTGAAGAAGTTGCTGTAGCATATCTTCTTTGACATCGGAACAATAATGTCTCTTTATTGATAGTTAATTCTACACCGCAATTCCCACAATTAATTTTTGATGGCAACACACCGTGTTGAATTAAAAAATCCACTAATTTTTCATGACTCGCCATTAACTGTATAAATTCAAAAAAACAGCATTTTCTCTAGATTATTTTTATTACGATTCTTATTTTGCGTACGGGTGCATACGACCATATCAGACATTGTATTGGCGCGCTTCATTTGTTTAAAATTTCGCGATTGTGTCGTTACATTTCGTCGGTATGACAGAGATTTCATAACTTGTCGAGTCGTCAAACATGTACTTTTCATATACCAACTATTCTCTGCTTTAACAAATTATTTCTGCTACAGATATTAAGCGTTGAAGTTAATAAAACAGAAATAATTTGTTAAAGCAGAGAATAGTTGGTATATGAAAAGCACATTTATATAGAAAATCACAACTTCTATAAAGCAGGACATACACACGTGTGTGTGCTCTGCTTTAACGAAAATCACAACTTCTATAAAGCAGGACATACACACGTGTGCGTGTGCCCTGTTTTAACAAAAATCACAACTTCTATAAAGCAGGACATACACACGTGTGGGTGCCCTGCTTTAACAAAAATCACAACTTCTATAAAGCAGGACATACACACGTGTGTGTGCCCTGCTTTAACAAAAATCATTAAACAGTTAAATACTTTTAAAGCGCGATACTAATCTACATAGGTTAGTTGACGCGCTTTAAACACTTAAATACTTTTAAAACGTCACTAATCTATACGCCGAAAGAATATCATTTCAAATTATGTTACACTTCTGACTTACCAACCAAACAGTTGTCACGTGATCTGCTGCATGCGCGTGCGGCCACTGAGCATGCGCATATGGCTGCAGGGCATGTTTGTAGTCGCTACATGTCGTCGGTATGACAGGAATCATAACCTGATTTCTGTCAACTTTAACGTTTAATATCTCGCGTCGCGGGGCAGACCGCCGCATTTTTTTGCCAGATTCTTTCGTTTCGTGCCAAAATGCGTCGAATGAGCCTATTTTTATTAATTTTTGAGGTGCAGTAGCTATTCTATATAAATACCAAAAATACACTCAACTTTTGGTGTTAACCGTTGTTGTGTATTAAACTTAATTTTATATGTGAGAACTCGCCATAAGAGTGGGAACCCCCTTCCACTCTCTTGCTTTGCAGTCAGTCCTCTGCCTGCCTGTGTTAATGGCACCACGCGTGCCTGTGTGCAGAATAAAGTTCACGATTTGTGCGTACCTGAGCTTCAGTCAATCACCTGTTCCCCGCCAATACACTACAACTGGTATCAAAAGTGATAATTTTCACAACTCAAGAGATACGAGTATACTCGCCGTAAAATCAGTTATCAAATCTTCGATTGCTACGTAAATCGAGAACCGGATATCCAAGATAGAGGTCCCCCCAGAATTATTACAAGCGCTTACAAGCATGATGGTCAGCGCCATCCAGTCGTCCGCGACACAAGCTACGGCGAATGCAGGTACCACAGGCAGAACACCCGCGACATCGCAGCCACCAAAGCCACTCACGGTAAACGCATACCGATCGTCGAAAGGATCTTCAGTCGAGGATTACTTCAAGAGATTTGATTGGGCTCTCCAATTAAGTAAGATACCGGAAGAGCAGCACGCGAATTACGCTCGCGTATATATGGGCGCAAAACTTAACAATGCACTCAAGTTCTTAATCAGCCCGCGGCTACCAGAGGACTTAACCTACAAGGAATTACGTACGATACTCATCAGACATTTCAATCGCCCAAAGAATAAATACGTAGAGAGTATCAAATTTTGTCTCATTGTGCAACAAAAGGGTGAAACTATCGCTGCTTTTGCACTGCGCCTCAGACAGGGCTCTGCACATTGCCAATACGACGAGTTCATTGACAGGATGCTTATTGAGCAATTTCTACATGGACTTTCAACACGTGAGATATGCGACGAGATTATCGCTAAGAAGCCATCCACTTTCGCGGAAGCGTACGAGATTGCGAACTCCCTGGAAGCCACACGCAACGTCAGCAATGAGGTTAAAGTTGTCGGAGTAGGAACCGCATCAGAAACCGTGTATAAACTGGGATATGCATCGCAATGCAAGCGACAGAAGAAGGGCACACACCAGAAATCTGAACGTAACAAGCAAAGGAATCCACGTTTCCAGCGTCAAGGTGATAAACGGAGTTCCGAGAAAAAGGAGCGTATCTGCGCAAGCTGCGGTGGACCGCACGCTCGTGACAAGTGTAGGTTTCGTGAGGCTATATGTCATAATTGTGGCCAGAAAGAACACATTGCCAAAGTTTGTAAAGCACCGAAGCAAATTCAAGCCCCCGCAGAAACAATGGATCAGGTTGCAACTGATACACAACCGGCGACACGGGTCGACACTGTGCAACGCTTGGACAAACTCAGTGAAACTGACAGATATGATATTTCTAAACGCACGCTCGCGGTAAACATTGATGGTCGAAATTTAGAAATGGAGTTAGATACGGGCGCGCCCTGCGGTATTGTGAGTAAGAAAACTTTGCTTTCAATTAAACCCAATTGCAAGTTGTTCAAAACTGATAGACGTTTTGCTAGCTATACAGGGCATCATATTAGTTGCATCGGACGTACACCCGTGACAGTTACGTTAGGTATGACTACTCGGAAACTAGATCTTTATGTCGTTGACGGTAATTTTTATTCACTATTTGGCAGAGAATGGATCTCCCAATTTACTCACGAGATAAAGTTTCACGAACTTTTTGACGCGCCAGATAGAATTCATACGATAATTACGGAGACATCCAACCTTCGAGAAGAGCAGAAGATTCGTCTAGAATAATTCTTAATGAATTATCAAGATTTATTTAGCACGGTACCGGGCAAGCTGACAGGACCGCCAGTCTCAGTCCACTTCAAACCAGGAGCGATACCCGTTTTTGCCCGTGCACGAGAAGTCCTTCTAGCATTACGTCATGCTTACACCAAGGAGATTGACGCTAAAATAGCTTCAGAATTCTACGAAAAAGTAGAACATTCAGAATGGGCTTCTACAACGCATATAGTCATGAAAAAAAACGGTAAATTAAGAATTACAGGTAATTATAAGCCTACGTTAAATCCACAAGTAGTTAACTTATGCCGCTTCTGTCCCGGGGGCTCCGAGGGGGGGTGAGGGAGGGGGGTATCGGATTTCGCGGAGGGTGAGGGGGAGGGGGAGGGGCGGGGTATCGGGTTATACACGGGTATCGGGTTACAAGAAGATAACGCGGGGGTGAGGGGTAGGGGGAGAAGCGGGGTATCGGGTTACACAAGGGTATCGTGTTACAAGAAGATAACGCGGGGGTGAGGGGGAGGGGGAGGGGCGGGGTATCGGGTTACACAAGGGTATCGGGTTACACAAGGGTATCGGGTTACACAAGAATATCGGATTTTGCGGGGGGGAAGGGGGAGAGGGGTTGACTTTGACATACCACCATGATGACTCACCGGGAGGAGTCACCGAGATGACTCACCCGCGCCGCG
>NW_027270165.1:0-186989 GCF_030848805.1 Temnothorax longispinosus | reverse complement strand
CGTCCGCGGGAGAGGGGAAGTCCGCGGTCGCGCCGCGGCACAGTGGGCCAAAACGGCAATCTAGCTGGACAAAAGTCGATTTTTGAAGATTAATATTTCTTAAAATAAACGATTATATTTTTAAGAAAGATATCTGATAGTTCATTTTCTACAAAATATTTACCATTTACACTTGTAGTTGTGTTATAACAATCATTTGAATACGTCGTATAAATGTCATCTCGCAAAACGTTAAATCATTACTTTAGCAGCGCTTGAGAAAGAAAGAAGTATTCTGCTTATATTGAAGAATATTAAAACTTCAAATTAGATAAATATAGAGAAAGGTATATATTTTTAAATTTTATTAACAAATTTTAATAATAGTTTTTAATAATAGCGGTATTTTAAGTCAAACATTGCCGATTTTTAATTATAAAATTTTCAAAGTACGAAACTTAAAAAGATCTACAAAAAAAACGCTGCGGATTGCTGCCGTCATTTTACCAGCATATTATTCCTTAGACATTTCTGAGTTTTATTTTTGAGAACTAGCTGCCACTAAGTGCCGCTCTCATAGATACAGCGTTTTTTAGAACTCGCAACTCGTCCGTTTGCGTAAAGATACACGAGACGGTCTCGCGCTGCGCGTGTACTTGGCGAGACTACCGTGTCTCTTGATATTGACATCTATCTATGGTTATCTATAGTTATTTATTTTACATTTTATTTATTTCAACATGCCTTATTCATTTCACTTTTTTATGTCTTTATTTTTCTCACAATTTATTTATTTCCATATTTCTTTATTATAACTTTTATTTATTACCTTTCTCTTTCACATGACTTTTATGTCCGTTTATCACTTGCGAATTAGTGTCATCGTTGTTATTGTTAATATTGTTTATCGTACACCGTTGCAGCAATTATAGATAACCATAGATAGATGTCAATATCAAGAGACACGGTAGTCTCGCCAAGTACACGCGCAGCGCGAGACCGTCTCGTGTATCTTTACGCAAACGGACGAGTTGCGAGTTCTAAAAAAACGCTGTATCTATGAGAGCGGCACTTAGTGGCAGCTAGTTTTCAAGGATAAAACTCAGAAATGTCTAAGGAATAATATGCTGGTAAAATGACGGCAGCAATCCACAGCGTTTTTTTTTTGTAGACCTTTCTAAGTTTCATACTTTGAAAATTTTATAATTAAAATCGGCAATGTTTGACTTAAAATACCGCTATTATTAAAAAACTATTATTAAAATTTGTTAATAAAATTTAAAATATATACCTTTCTCTATATTTATCTAATTTGAAGTTTTAATATTCTTCAATATAAGCAGAATACTTCTTTCTTTCTCAAGCGCTGCTAAAGTAATGATTTAACGTTTTGCGAGATGACATTTATACGACGTATTCAAATGATTGTTATAACACAACTACAAGTGTAAATGGTAAATATTTTGTAGAAAATAAACTATCAGATATCTTTCTTAAAAATATAATCGTTTATTTAAGGAAATATTAATCTTCGAAAATCGACTTTTGTCCAGCTAGATTGCCGTTTTGGCCCACTGTGCGCGGGGGCCGCGTGGGGGTTCGCGGGGGCTGCGGGATTCGTCGGGCCGCGGGGTACGTTCGCAACGACGCCGCTAGGCGGCGCACAAAGGTAAGACTAACTCGATAGCGCACTGCGTAGGAGCGTGTTTTTTTGTCGATGACGCATCAAAACCTATTGGGACATGTTCGTCGTAAACAACATTTTTCTAGGAAAAGGGGGTGTTATCGCGTAGACTAAACAATCTATCTACGCAGTACGTAAAAGACAAAAGAAGAAATGACGTCATCGGGACATGATCGACCCGATAACGCATCGAACCTGTCGGGACATGTTCGTCGTAAACAACATATTTCTAGGAAAAGGGGGTGTTATCGCGTAGACTAAACAATCTATTATCTCGTAGACTAAACAATCGAACCTGTCGGGACACGTTCGTTGTAAACAACATTTTTCTAGGAAAAGGGGGTGTGATTATCGCGTAGATTAAACAAATTTGCTAAGCAATCTATCTACGCAGTACGTAAAAGACAAAAGAAAAAATGACGTCATCGGACGATGATCAACCCGATAACGCATCGAACCTGTCGGAACATGTTCGTCGTAAACAACATTTGATAAAAGTTAGGTATAGGGAAGGACATGCACGCAAAAAAAATACATCGTTCGTTTAGGTGTAAAAAAAGCCTGTTTATTTAACTCTTCTTTTACATAATATGTCTTACGTGCTAAAAAACTAAAGTTGCGAGCTCACAATCGATGAGCTGATTCGTATTGAACGCATCGCTAGCGTATATTACATTCGACGCTTCCCTGGGATCCGTCACGGTGGACGCGATATCGGAAAACTGCAAATTTTGCATCGACCGCCGCAAGGATTCTGACCAAACGATCGAATCTCGCATCAATGCATCGATCGAGATCGAACATACGATTCAGCGTCGATTTGGTCATTATCAAGCGTACGTCTACAGATTCGAGACGTATGAGTTTGACGTTATTAACCGATTTACAAACTTTCACCTTAGCGGTCCAACGTTTATAAAACTTTGGACATCTTTGTAGTCATTGCGAAAGAAATTCTGAATATTTTGTCGTTGCTCGTAGAGTGTCTTCCACGTTTCGAGAGACAACAGCAGTTTCTTTCCTCGATGATCTCCAACGGCGATCTCCACGTAGCTCGGTGGACCCACGTTGATGCCAATTTCGAGGAATTTGTATCCCGTAGCTGTCAGCGCGTATCGTCTGCTGAATATACGAACCGCGCGACGGTCCCCCAAAATGCTGGATAAAAGAAATTAAAATAGTTTTATTTTTTGAATGTATTACAATTTGCAAAGATATAAAAACTGGGAGAGACTCTATATGTTAATTTTCTCTCAAACAAAACTTACCTATTGCATCTGGCCTCATACGTTTGAGTTTCAACGTTGTGAATCGGCATGTAATAATTCACGGCATTCACGCGTTTTGCACCGTTGTTGCTGCTGCTGCTGCTGCTGCTGTTGCATTCTTTAAAGGAGAACATTTTTGCTCTCTAGGCTCTGAGAAGTTGACCGTCAGTACAAGCGATCGCGACAAGACTGATCATATGAAATTAATCGAGTATACGCGACAACTCCAAAAAGTAATGATGTGGTGGTGGGGGAAGGGGGAGGGGGAATTAATGTTTATAGAACTGCGCAGTGGATTTTTTAGGAGAAAGGGAAGTAAAGCCTACTCTAACAGTGATGATGGGGGAGGGGAGGGGGAGTAAGAAAGAAAACATTATAAAAAAGTTATATATAATTTATTTATTAAAAAAAAGATCACAAATCTTTATGACGTCGCGCGCGACCACAATTAAATAGTTTTATTACATTTTGTAACGCGCAATTCTTTTCATGTTTTCCACATCGCATAGTATTGGTGTCATCTAGTTTATTCAAAGATTCGATATCTTTGTAATGCGCATCCAGAGTTTCGACGATTAGGTTTTTTCGCGCATAATTCTCCAGCAGATCCACCAGCCATTTTCGTTTCTGGCATCCTTTGACGTACACGAGAGTCGGCATCTTGTCGTCATCGTCTTCTTCTTCTTCTTCCACACTAAGCACGGCCGACGTAATCAGGCGTTTCACCATGCTGTACGGCACGTTTCCGTCTTCCCATCGTAATCCATGATGATTGCGAATCAACCAGGTAGCGCACGATTTGTCGGATTTTGTGAGGAGATTCCACGGCATGAGGTAAAGATGTGATGCGTCAGAACGCAGCCTTTTCTCAGCACCGCCACCTCCTTCTCGACAAATTTCATCCCGACGAGGAATCCTTGCAGGTCCACGAACGTTGGTACGGACATGACGAGATTTCTTTATCTCTCTATCTCCCTCGTCGATGCGTCAATCGAGAGGAATGACGCGCAACTCTGCGAACCGTCTCGCGACACTCTGATTTATACTTCCCCTCCCTCCCTCCCTTGTCCCTCTAAATAATGGTATCGGAGACTGATGGAAAGAGAGAGAGAGAGAGAGAGAGAGAGAGAGAGAGAGAGAGAAAATAATATTCACGTCGACGTTGCCGCGAACACTCAGACTATTTTGCGCACCACGTTCGTCAACGGGTTGTACTCAATCACGCGGTCGTGTATGATGAGACAGTACGCGGAGGTATTCGGCGGTACGTTCTCCATGCAGTCGAATTCTATTCTGACATCCACGGTGGCGTTTTTGACGGATTCGTTTTGGCGGAAGCAATCGATGATCACGAACGGACCGTTACGTAGAAAAGTCGAAACAGTGAGACTTGGCTCGAGATATTCGTATCCGTAGTAGCCCATGCAGAAACGTGCGTACATATGGTACAGAATCGCCCATCTGTGTTTACCAAAATCCAAATTTAGGTCGTCGTACGGATAAACTTCCGAGTTTAGATAGAGTTTTACGTTGGTCAAGTTGCAGTCGTCGAATCGGCTTGTGTCGGCGGACATGACGTTCTTCCGACCTGTCTGCAGAGCGAAGACGACGTATCGCGGTTTCTTGAGCTGAGTCGCGGTCTTAATGGCCCACGAGTGCTTGGTCGTGTTCTGCAACAGGAGATACTCGTACAGATCCCACGAACGGAAACCCATACTTAGATATCGTCCGTCTTTCAAGGTGCGCAGCATCGACAGCTTGTTGATCTCGTTCAATACCACGTGAGGCATTCGCCATTGTATCTTGAGTATTTTGATAGTAGGCTCCAACGCGAGACTTCCCACCAGGGAATTGTCGTTGCGTGCTCGTATCAAGATCAATTCGTGACGAGCGTTGATCACCACGCGTTTGTAATCCTCGCAAAATCCCAGTAACAAGTTGAGCGGTACGCAGAAATTGAAATATCCGTTCGGGTTATTATGTGGTTCGCAGCCCGCGTTTCGCAGGATCACGCTTCTGTCGGACGATACCGTAACGTAGTTCTTGAGCGTGCTGGTTATTCCTACGTTTCTGCAGCGATCAATCTCCATACCGTCGAGCTCGTATCGAATCTCGTCGAACATGAACGCGACGCAATTAGTACCCAATACCACGTTATCGGCTTGACCAGCTGCTCTGGTCACCGTAAATGTTCCTTCGACGTAGAGAAAACTTTCGCACGGCAACGTATACAGATCCTGCTGTTGTATGGGTATTCGTATCTCGTCGCTATAGTCAAACGTTGTGTTGGCGTACGGGTTGTACGTGTGAGTCTCGATCTTGACGATGCGATTGTCAAAGACCGGCTCGCCTCCAATGTTGAGAATTTCAGTCATCGTTCAGATGTTTCGCACCGCGAATGCCAGAGATTGTAAAAACTTAACGTTCGACGCGTTGAGCTTCTTTTTCGTCGCTTGTTTAACGTCACCGAATGTCGACTTGACGATATCGTCGATCGGTGCAGCCGTAAAGATATTATTGTTATCTGTCGCGTGCTCCGAGTCATTCAACACTAGCATCTCATGTGTCGCGCGTACACTCACGCTCACGCACACACTGACGCGTACACTCACGCTCACGCACACACTGGCGCGTTATCGCTCTCGCCGTCGTACGTGCAATCTGACGGTGATCTCTTCTCCGCGAAAATCGAGCAATCGTCCGTCTTAATCAGCGACGCGTATCGTTAGATTTGTAACGCTCCGCGCGATGATCGGCAGATAAATGATCTACGCCGGCGTTTCCGATATCTTATATCCCGGTGGTACGCTCGGTGAAAATTCGTGTATCGTATGATCGCGTTTGTCGTTGCTGTACGCACCCGCGGTCACGTTACACTCCACGCGAATAATGTTTACGTTGATAATATTGATCGGTGCGTCCGATTCGTGCCACTGTCCCGGCTGCAATATACGCGTCGACGAGAATCCCAGCAGCGATCCGACGTTGTTCGGTTTGTTAAAGTTCACTCTGAAAGCGCACTTGATCTCGCTCTTCATCGTATTGTAATTTGCGCGAAGCACTATCGGGTATTCCGCGACCTCGTCTTCGTAGCCGTTCGCGCGAACGGTCTCCTCTCGCGCGATATCCGCGATCGACGTACGACGATCGTCGTTGGAACGAACCACGCGTCGCGGACGTTTACGTGAAATTTCACGTTTCAAAAACTCGTGTATAGCTCGTATTTCGTACGATCCCTCGGGAATCGTAATTTCCGTGTCATCCTCGTCAAAATAAAATTTATTATTCGAAGAATTCACGTTCGGAATCGTGTGATAAGTCTCGAAACACGTTAGACCGAGCTCGTAGTCACCGTCGCTCAGATCCACGGCGGGAAAATAGTGCTCCGCGAGGATGCTACTCTTCCCGGTCAGCGTAAACGTTATAGACATATCGGCGGAAGCTGGTCGACGAACACTGAGTCTCCGCACAGTCCGCACGGCGCGTTGTCAGGTTTTAAATTAGCGCCGATCGTCATCGATCGTCCGGAGAAATTGCAAGCACAACTGGCCACAGATGCTCTGATCGTAGCGCTGATAAGACGTGTGATTGTACTCAATTTTCGTCACACTTGGTCCGAAATATCGCACCAGTTCTTTCGGTGGTTGAAGATTGCCGAAACTGTCGAAATATACGACTCGATCTCCCCTCTTGGCGTACGCTACCCAATGAGTACCGGGGCCGGCTGCATCGTCCAAATTCACGATACCACTCTCGTTTCGACGTACACCATCGACGATCGGTGACGAATCACGCATGAAAACACCTCTGAAGAACGGCACGCGCATTCGCCTTGCCAGTCGACTCAATTGTACGTTAGTCGTAACACCCGTGGGCATATTTAACGTCTTCTTTCATGTTTTTTTTTTAATCTTTAACGCTACTCCTCGCCCGCGTTTGTGCGGGCCGAGATACGGTCCTTGTCCATATTTGTACGGAGCGAGATAAAGTCCGCGACCTTCCATGGCGCGATTGTGACGTTGCGTCTCTTCCAGCTGACGTCGCGCGGCTTTGCTAGCGTTCATCGCCGTTGTAATTCCGGCCGCTCCGCCGGCCAGAGAACCGAGAACTCCCAACAATGGTAGAATCGGCAATACGCCGCCTCGTTTCGCTGCCGGAAGTATCCGTTTTTTTGAATCCGCTCTCTTCTTTATCTTCATCTTCGTCTGGGTCTTCGCCTTTGTCTTCGCCTTTATTTTCAAACCCATTCCGAGCTTCGTCTTAGCCTTCATGGCCGCCCAGACGGCTGTAGCGGCAGCTCTCTCTCCGAGAGTTGAATCTCTCGCGATGACGCGTCCCAACGCTCTCTCGGCGAGTATCTCGTCCGCCGCGTGTCTCTCGGTGAGGCCTTTGTTACGCGAATAGTCTATGTCGTGCTCGCGACACGCCGCGTCCAATGGATTTACACCCGGATCACCTCTAGCCAATCGTTCTCGCAAACGAGTTCCCGGACCGCAATACTGATAGCCGGGAATGTGCAGTTCGAACGGAAGTGCACCTATCGCGCGATTAAACAGGCCTCTACCTGTTTTTATTTTTTTCGTTGACATTCGCCGCAATCCTTTATCATTGGCGCGGGACCGTCGATGTGCGTTTGCTGCCACGGTTGATTGTAATGTGCGTCACAGCGACGATAGGTCTGAACCTCCAAATCCGCCTTTATATGCTGCGGAAGCTTGTCCCACACATAGTAGACATGATCGCCGCACACTTGCAATAGAACGGCTTTTGGTACGAATTGCAGCTGTTCGGCGCTAAAATCGCGAATGTCCGAAGGTCTCGACAGCAGGACGAACATCTTTGCGACTGAGCGATTCGCGGTGCCGCGCACCTATAAATAGACGTTCGAACGAGAAAGTTCGATTCAGTCGTACAAAGTGTGAGGAAAAAAATGAGATTCGTGCGACAACCGTTAGCGATTCGCGTGACGAATTGCGACGACAGATCACGGTCGATGGAGGGCAACGCGGATAGGCGCAGACACGGTACGATGCTGCCGGCTACTATACGCGCGATCATTTGCGGTCTCTCGAATTGCGGTAAAACCAACGTTCTGATAAGTTTGCTGGAAAGTCCGCACGGTGTACGTTTCGAGAACGTGTACGTGTACTCGAAATCGCTGCAACAACCGAAATACCGATATCTGGAGAATTTATTGACATCAATCGACGAAATCGGCTACTACACCTTCTCCAATAACAGTGACGTCATTCCACCGAGCGACGCGTGTCCGAATTCGATATTCGTCTTCGACGACGTGGCGTGCGATAAGCAAGACACTGTGAGAGAGTATTTCTCGATGGGCAGGCACTCGAACGTCGACTGCTTTTGTCTCTGTCAGACGTACGCAAAAATACCTAAACATCTAATACGCAACAACGCGAATCTGCTGATCCTGTTCAAACAGGATGGTACTAATTTGAAACACGTGTACAATGATCATGTAAATACCGACATGTCGTACGATGAATTTTGCTCGTTGTGCCACGATTGTTGGCAATGCAAGTACGGATTCGTAGTGATAGACAAGGACAGCGCGCTTTCAAACGGTCGATACAGAAAAGGATTTAACGTGTTCGCGATACCGCAAAAGCGGTCAGTCGTCGCCGATACGTCGTCGAAGATGAAACAACGTTAGTGTTACGGAGAAAGAGATCGACACTCTGCTTAATTTTTTCCCCCCACGATGGCTGCGATCGACGGGTGCGAGACGATTCGCGAACGCGAGAAGATTGTGAAAGATATTGCGAAAACGAGTAATTCGATTTGCAAGAAACTTCGCGCTTTGAAGACCGGTAAGATCGAGAAAGACATTGAGTTGGACACGCACTTTAAACCTCTCATCGAGCCGTTGAAAAAGATCGTCGACAACTCGAGCTTGATCGCAGTGAAAAAAGAGGAGCCGACGGAGAGCGACGCTGACGTGAAAATCGAACCGCTATCCGTTCAACAGCGCGAGGAGGAGGTGGAGGATGCTACACCGAAGAGAAAGAAGAAACGATTAGACTCCTGGTCGGATCTGTCATCGACACCGCGTAAATCTAATCAATCGATTGTACTAACGATAACCTCTACACCGATAACCTCTACACCGACGCTAACCGTGCAAAGTACAAGTCCCGAATTCCTCAAAATTGTGGATGTTTTCGAAACTATGGACGACTCGATCGGGACGACCGTTAAAAAGCTGTTGCAAACGTCGAAGGGTCGAGAATGGTTTATAGAATCGTTGCAAGATCACTTAGGTCCCCTGAGCCGAATTTACATCGCGTCTGCTTTGAGCGCCTATCCAACGATAGACACCACATACGGCGTTTATCTCGGCAAGAATGAATTGATGCTTGGTAATAAACGTTTTGACGTGGATAAAGCGGATAACATTTATATTGACGGCGTACGATACGCCGGCACACCCGGTATTTACGAGTTGATTTTCAAGAGAATACCCGATAACGATATCTACACGGAGGACGATATGCAAAAGTACAGGAGCATACTGTTGGCAACGAGTGCTCATAAATACAAGCACGATCCTCACGAGCGACGAAAGGGCAACGTGGAATACAAGTATACACAGGTAATCGCACCGTTGATGTCGACCGAATCCAAGAAGAAAAAATCCGGAAAGGGATTATTCGCACCTCGCGCGATGACGCTAACCGACAATATGATCGACTACGTGCACTGGGACGACCCCAACGAGCTGGTGGATCGTCTGCGATTGCTCGACGCTTCGCGTCAAGCTGGTAACAATGCCCACGACAATGAGATCATGTCGATCATCGAGGAACTTCGCGAGGCTGGGCTTATTATAAATTAAACGGTGCGACAGCAATTCGTTCAATCGGTGTCGAAATGCCGATCAATAAATTTGGATTGTTCGAGCAGCGCGACGAATACCATTTCCTATCATTATCGGTGGAGCGGATTAGTGAGAAATTTCGTGCGCGACAATGCTCTGTGTCGTGCCACCACGGACTTTGATGCAAGATCGCGCAAGATTCGTCGCGTAGCGCAACCTGAGACTGACGGTGACGCTGTTAACAAAATATACGTTGATCAGTGCTTTAAAAGTCTGACAGATCAATGGAAAGAGTCAGACGAGAAGCTTACCGCGTTCGAGAAAGATGTGCGAGCGTTACAGGCTGCGGTGAACGAGCTTCGACGTGCAAATATCGGTAGATTGGAAACGGCTAATGAAAGATGAAGAAACGGTTCAGCAGAAACGACTATCGAACGGCGACGAGTGAAGAGAAGCAACGGTTAATTAACGACGGTGACGAACAGCAACGAACGATTCGAGAACAGTTGTCGGACGGCTGTCGAGCGGTTCAAGAACGGTTGTCGGACGGTTGTCGAACGGTTCAAAAACAGGTTAGGAACGATTACGAGCGGTTTAGAAATAGCTGTGAACTACGCGGAGACAGGAAAGGCTACAAACGGCTAAAGAACGTCGACGACGACGACGACGATGAGTGACAAGAAACAGTTAACTGACAACGACGAACGACAACGAACGGTCCGAGAACGGCTCGATATGGTTTCTGAGCGGTTCAGAAACAGCGATGAACGACGCAGAAATATAAACAGAAACGGTTACATACAGCCGAAGAACGACGACCGACAGTCAACGAAACGCTAACCGAACATGAGACCGTTAAAATCGACCGATGTGGATAAAAATATCGAAAAGCGACGGTTGGTGGACGAATTGCACGCACCGGCAAGAAGAAATTTTCCCCGCAGACACGTCATAGTGCGAGGGTACGACGATCTGTGGCAAGCTGATATCGTTGAGATGCGCCCGTACTCGCGTTTCAACGGAGGCTACCACTACATACTTACCGTCATCGATGTGTTGAGCAAGTATGCGTGGGCCGTGCCGCTCAAGGGTAAAGGTGGCAGAGAGACAGCTGACGCTATCGCTGAGATAATTCGAGATAGCGAGAGGTGCCCTAGTAATCTACAAACCGACATGGGGAAGGAATTTTACAACACCGACGTGCAACGTCTCGTGAGAAAACACGACATCAATCATTATTCCACGTATTCGGTGATGAAGGCATCGGTTGTCGAGCGATTCAATCGCACGTTAAAAAACAATATGTGGAAGATGTTTACGCTCAATGGAAATTACAAGTGGGTCGACGCCTTGCCGCGACTCGTGTCGGGTTACAACGCGAGCAAGCATCGAACGATCGGCATGCGACCCGTCGACGTTACCCCCGCGATCGCCGAAAGACTCTTGGCTACGGTGTACAGCGCGATAAAGATCGCGGGCCTGGCAAAGTTCAAAGCGGGCGACTCGGTACGCGTCAGCAAATACAAGACAATTTTCGAGAAGGGCTACACGCCGAATTGGACCACCGAGGTGTTTAAGATCGTTAAAGTGCAGCATACCAATCCCGTAACCTACCTACTCGAGGACTATCGTGGAAAATCCGTCGCTGGAGCGTTCTACGAGTACGAGTTGCATCGCGCGACTTATCCTGACGTGTATCTCGTGGAGAAAGTACTGCGCAGGAGGGGCGACGAGGTTTACGTGAAATGGCTGGGATTCGATGAATCGCACAACTCATGGATACACAAGGACAATGTGATTTAATTCGTGCAAACTGTATTTTATTCTTAATATAAAAATGATACATGTAAAGTGTTTGAAATATGTAATACATATAAAGTATATAATAAAAAATATTAAATACTAAATACATGTGCGATATCTCTATTAATATCCTTTCTCATATATAATACGATATTTACTCGAGGACTATTTCTTACATACATACATATATGTTATACTACATACATTACATACATATATGCATACGTACATTATATTACATATACTACATACATACATTTATATGTTATACTACATACATAGATATATATACATACATACATACATTATATTACATTATACATATACATTACGTTATATTCGGTAATGTCCCCACGGCAACGTATCGGTCGAATCCGGCACGATATATCGCTTATCGTCGTACGGACTCAGAGCGATTTTCGTCTCGCTAATAGTGTACACTTCGTGCATTTTCGATCTTATGCACGACTGTGGTCGAGTCATTTCGATCTCATCGTTCAGACACCGCGTGTAGTCGTCGAATGTGATGGTGGGCGCGATGACGTTGCTTTTGACACCTTTCGCTTTTTTACAATCTTTTTTGCCATCGACTCGCAAGGCGTACATTTTCGCCCTAAGTCCAACTAATTCGGTCATAATGACTCCGTTGTTTTCATCCTTCATCAGGCCCGGCACTTTTTTATTGACGAGAGGTATATCATAAGCGTTATCTACCGCATAGTCACTTGTGTCGAACCGGGCTATATCATGTTTCATGTTCTCGTACGCGTCGTCGCACTTGATATGATAAATCAAACTGTCCGTGTCGGTATACATGATTCTACACGAGTCGCGGTACAGGGGAGACATGTAATCGTGGTGAAATTCGTATAAGCACACCTTCGACAAGTCGAGGATGCACATGCCGACGTAGATCGGTTTGTCGAATTTCACCTCGAGTTTGCGAAGTTTGATGGCTACCAGATTTTCAGAAAACACGCTACTGCTGTGGAAATTCGGTCGCGCGATCATTGCCTCCGCGCCGTATCTACCCTTCCACGTCATCACTAATTTTACATCGACGTGGTTTCGTACATTCTCCATTGTTTTTCCAAAAACAGTGTTATTCATTAATTTATATAATGTTTTTTCGAACTCATTTTTGGCTTGTGTTCTGAATTTTGTATTGAGTTCGATGTAAGAGCGAAGCCACTCAGATTGAGCGAATTGCAATACGCGATGTATTTTAGTGACGCGTAGACCATGGCACATGCACTGCTGCAGATTGCGATAATGGATGACATAACGCTCCTTATCGTGCAGCGTGGCGAGAAGTTTGTCCTGCCGTTTGCCGGGCGGTTTATCGCGCATCGGACAGAACGGTAGGTCAGCGTGCGCGTCATGTTTATTCTGCGGATACTCGAGATCGGCTTCGAGAATATAGCCCGTAGGCGAATCCGAAGCGATCGCGTTAACGTCGAAATTTGACGCGTCTTCGACCCATCGAAACTCCGCGTAGGGCAGTGGCTTACACATCGCCCAGCCGTACAAGTTGTTGACATCGAAGTACATTAGGTACGACGACGGTTTCGATGAATCGTACGACTCCATATACTTGTTGTTGGCCTTCGCGTATCTGCCGGAACATTGACTCAGCCCACCACGAATACCACGTTCGACAAACATGACCATGTCAACGTCGGTCAGCAGTTCAAAATTGATACGCATATGTTTCAACATGGCGTCTCACGTAAAGCCTGGTAAAGTGTAGTAGTACGCGGGATCAAGTCCGTAACTCGCGACGCAGCTGTCGCGGAAATTTTCAAACACGTCGGCCAACAGCAAGACATCGGTTTTCAGGTATAGATCGCTGTATTCGCCCAGGGTTTGAACGGAGAATCGCTGCCATACGTTCGCGGCGTGCGCGTAATCGCTCTCGGATACGGTGTTACCGGTCAAGGAACTGTAAAATGAATCGCGCGGCGGTAAACACGTATCCTCCAGTTTTTCGACGCTGTCCACGTATTCGTATGGAAAGACACCTTTTTGCGTCAATAATTCGAAATCGTTGTCGGATAACGTGGAAAATTTTGAACGTATAATTTTTAATTTATCATTATCTAGGAAGGATGCCAATTTTGCGAGACTCGCGCTAAGAAATTTGTACGAGTCGATAAATCTTAACTTTATATCGTTTCGCGAATCAGATTTTTCCGCGGTGTCTTTCACGTGTTTAGTAAATGAGATGTACTTTTCCTTTGTTATAGGCAGTACATCGATCTTGCCTTCGAACGCGGCAGCTATCTCCTTGATAATAAAGTGCGCGTCATAGCCCGACAGATTGTGAAATATTACTGGGATGAAGTGAGAATCCTTATAATTCAAATTGCACGTCGAGTGTGCTGGACCTCTGTACCGCCCGGTCAGGTGGCAATGATCGCGCACTTTATTATCATCAGGCGCGAATTGTTGTTCGCATATATGACATTTCGTCGCGCTGTGAAATGTCTCCCACTCGTCTCGCGTTAGGTCTACCATGCATACAATGTCGGACAAGATGTTTTTTACGCGATGTGCCAATCCGTTGAGTTCCTCGACGAACCACGCGACACAGTCGTTATCGCGACGAAATCGATACGTCGATAACGTTTCGTCGTACGAACACTGTACGTAGTATGCTATACTACATACCCGATGATGTTGATAGGCGTATGACGCGTGTTCCGTATCCGGTTGTGTCTTCTGCAGCACGCACTCCAGATCGGCGTACACCACAAAGGGAAGTCGCTCTTTCCTGCTGTGGTTCTTGAAGCTGAGCCACTTGTTGTCCTCGCTCGGTAATCGGATTGCGCATTTGTTTACCTTTCGACATTCCACGGTGTGGGCTTCCAATTTCATGCTCGAACTAAAGTAGTGAAGACATCTGTAAAAAAAAATACAAATATTATTAATTTTTTTTACAAAAAAATATAAAATGATATATATTATTAATAAAAGTATAGGTACTTACCGATCGCAAAAGTACTTTGTATGTCCATGTTTATTAATTTGTGAGCTCACGAGGCGGGATAGATGTTTAATCCACGCAAAATGTCCAACATTGTCGTCTCGTGGGTCCTGCATGTACAGCAGATTCACATGTTTTTTATCAATCGTGCGGTCGGTAAGCCGTATCGGGAGAACGTTTGAAGTCTTCTGTCCCTCGATGATATAGACATTGACGGATATATCGTTGAGTCGTTCGAACTGTTTAATTTGACTCAACGTCATTGGAAACTCAATGTCTTGTAAATTCAGTACCATTGAATAATGCGGGTATGAAGATTCCCGTTCTGGATGTCTTTCGACTGGATGCAAAGCAGCCGTCACGGCCCACGCAAAACACGCATTGTCCATAGACAGCACATTGATCACCGCGTGCTTCACTTTAATATCTTTAGGCAATTCCAAGTGACACCCCGCGCGCAAAGGATTGTACTTGACGCTCACCGTCAAATTGAGGATTCGAGTCAACGCCCAACCACTGTCGCGTTCCTGGAACTCCTCGAGTTTCGCTAATGTGGGCTCGATAACATGTAGCTCGTACCACTCGCGCAAGTGCGATGTATCACAGAGTTCTATGTTATTTGTACATATACTCTTATTGGCACGGTTATCACCCGCCACAAACTCCCCGTTGAACGCGGTGTTCACTTTGACACAGTTATGTGTTTTTATAATGTCTCGCACTCGCTTGCACACGACGCTGCAGGCGTCTTCCAAAAACTGTCGCGGTTCTATATGATCTGTATTAATTACCGCACCGGTCATTATACGCTTTTTGAACCCGGCGTCGAACTCTCGCCATACGAGTTCTGTCGCGCGCGTGTTGCCACTGGTACCGGCGTTCGCATAATCACCACCGCTATGGATAAATTGTCTTTCCAATCGCGACTTCACACCCTCGAGTCGCGCGATTCGGGCAACCAACGATTGCCTCTGCCCGATCGTTGGATTGTTGGAGAGCCGCTGACGTTTGGCACTACAGCGTGTCTCGAGTTGCTCGACGAATTCCGCGCATTGCAGCGCCTATGTGAAAAATTCACCCACGGTAGCTACTTGGTCGGACAGCTTCAATAGATCGCGTTCGGTTTGCTCGAATTGATCCATGTTTGATCACTTTCGCACCAGTTCTTTTATTATATCACTTCACAGCACTTGCACGTGATAACGTGATAACGTGTTTAACCACACAATAAATCTCGATACTCTTTGACCGATGTATCGCTCTCAAATCTCACTAATTCGGCTCGATGCGCTTCATCCCTCATTATATACCCTTTGCTCTCTCTCTCGCTCCAACTGATTTTTTGAAAGATCTTTTCCTTTGTCTCGCGTACTGCGTCGTAAAAAATAGCGCGAAAATGTTTAGTCTACGCGATAACACCCCCTTTTCCTAGAAAACATTTGCTTACGACGAACGTGTCCCGACAGGTTCGATGCGTTATCGGGTCGATCATTATCCCGATGACGTCATTTCTTCCTTTGTTTTTTACGTACTGCGTAGATAGAGCAGTTCTCCGATATCGCGTCCACCGTGACGGATCCCAGGGAAGCGTCGAATGCAATATACGCTAGCGATGCGTTCAATACGAATCAGCTCACCTAAACGTATGACGTATAACGCGATGTATATAAAGTGCCTTAGAATCTCTAAATCCACTTAATTTTGAGAACAACGAACGTGTCCCGACAGGTTCGATTGTTTAGTCTACGAGATAATCGATTGTTTAGTCTACGCGATAACACCCCCTGTTTGGCGCTCACCAAACCGTAGATAGATGCATGTACCATACTCATTAGTTTAGTCTCGTTATTACTCGTTGTACATAGTAGTCTTCGCATACCTAGTATTAAGTATTTCGGTGACTCGCGCGAAACGTCGGCGGATCGCGATCGACGCGGAATCGATACTTGCGCGACTCACCAATCGGTGCTGCCCTCGCTCACCCCACGAGGGCACCCGCCTGAAGAACAAGTACTCGCTCGCGACACTGTTCCAGCGCCGCGAGCACTCAGCACTCATCGTTACGACGTCTCGGAGCACAGAGGCTCTCGCTAATATTCGGAGTCGCGAGATCACCAGCCCGCTCCTTGATAATGCGATCGCCTACTTTCTCGGCCTGCTTGTTTGCTGCCTTTATCTGCTTCCTCCTGCTTGCTTGCTGCCTGCCTTGACTTGCTTGCTGCCTGCCTTGCATTTGCCTTGCTTGCTGTCCTGCTTGCGCTGCTGCACGAGCCCGATCGTGACCGAGAGACGAAGCATCCAGGAGTCGACGGCACAACGAACGGTGAGTCGCATTTGCTTAACTTAATTCGCTTTGGGGAGACTTTACACACACCCCCTGGTCCTTCGAGCTTCGCTTTATCGCAAATCCGGGTATGGCTCTACCGCCCCCCGAGCATTTGGTCCTTCGAGCCGGATAGTCATATCTTCGCGATTAGTCTATTGCCGCCGCCCTTTCGCGTGTCCTTTCATTGTTGTAAGTCACCGAATCTTGTGTTCTGTAACGCGTAGTGCAATAGCGCGTGGCCTTACGGGTCTCGCAGGATCTCCCGTTTCGCAACGCTCGCTTCGCGAAGGGAATACTCGCGTAGCATCGCGCAATCGGCCATTAGCCATCTGTAATTTACGCGAATTCGCTGATTATTTGTTCTCGCATTAACGAGGTGCAATAACGCTCGGCGTGCTGACAACTCGTGTCTCGCGCGGTATCTCTCGTGCAACGCTCGCTTCGCAACGGGAATACGCGCGCGAACTTCGTTCGTCATAGCACGGGCCGCAGCCGTTAGTCGCCTTAAAATCGATTCCGCGCTCGACGCGGTAATTAGTCGCCATATAATTGGCTAGATCGTAACCGAAATATTCGGTCGAATATCCGAGTATTCCGGGCCAGCGATCCTTTCGCATCATAGACAACGGCCGTGGCCTTCGATCACGGGCCGGTCACGTGCGCATTGTTTTTCCGTATAGTCTCGGGCATCGCTCGTGTTTTCGTCGTTGCGAGGTGACGTACAGCCCGACCCAACACTTGTATTATCCCGACATTCGCGATCCGTGCGAGAGTACCATCGCTCGAGAATATTATTGTCGTCGATCGAGAATATTTGCCTTTCGAGTTTCTGCGACGCGTGTCCTGACGTCCGCGAGTCGGATCGCATCTTTGTTTATCGCGCTAATCCGGCGGCTGGTATTCTCCACGTTCAACTCGAGGAATATTACCGAGAATATTCCCTCGTGACTTTGCGCGAGCATCGAACGGAGCAGTCCGTTATCCCTCACCTTGGCGACCTGACTTTCGTGTTTGTTTTCGCCGGGTTTCGATATTGTTGGTTCGAGTTGCCATCGCCTCCGATTGCCTATTCGCCGTCCTTCCTTTGCTCTTAGCTTCGCCTGTCTGTTGTGGACGACCCCTTTGTTACATCATGTCGAAAAACGCATATGCTCGTCGCGAAGTATGCAATCGGCGTATGCGAGAAATACACGACCTCTCCCTACAAGCCGCGACCGACGCGGCAATCCGAGCGACCTTCCTCGCTCGCTACTCGAGCGTAGCAAAGATCGCGGACGATTTTGAGGCCACCCACCTGAAGGTCATCCAAGAAGCGGCGGATTTCGATGTCGAGGACGAAATCCAAGCCAGTTTCGATAAGATGCATTACGCCGTAAAGAGTCGCTATCATCATGAAACGGGCGCGCCACTCGGAGGCGCGCCGGCACCGCCCTCGTGTCAGGCCTCGGTGGTCAAGTTGCCTAAGATACCGCTACCGCAGTTTTCCGGCGACCTCACGTTGTGGCCTTCCTTCATCGCGTTGTTCAACGCGTCGATACACAACCAGCAGATTTCCGCGATAGAGAAATACCAGTATCTGCTAGCCTCGCTCAAAGGGGAACCACTCAACGTGGTGAAAAACCTGCCGTTTTCCGAGGAGTACTATCTGATCGCTTACGACTCACTGGTAGATCGATACCGGAATAAGAGAAAGTTAGCGGACCATCACTTGAATTCGATAATCGAGGCAAAGCCATTGAAGGCGGAGTCGGCCGAGGCTCTTCACCACTTATTAGATACGTTTACCGAGAACACGCGCGCGCTCGCATTGATGAAGTTCCCTACCGATTCATGGGACTTTATCCTACTGAAGTTTTTGTTAGACAAGCTTCCTCGTTCCCTTCGGGAAAAATTCGAGTCTGCTCACCGGGTTGAGGAGATACCGCGATATACTCAACTCACGAAATTTCTAGCGGAACATTGTCAGGTTCTCGAGGCCGTCGCGGGCCCGTCCTCCAAAACCAAGTCCACGCCGGTCTTTTCGTTCGTGACTAACACGGCCGATTGCCCCGTTTGTAAAGAGCCTCACTACGTGTCGAAGTGCGCCCAGTTTTTGAAACTCTCGCCGAGAGAGAGGCAGGCTAAGGCCCGCGACTTAAAATTGTGCCTCAATTGCCTGCGCTCAGGGCATGGCTTGAAAGATTGTCCCTCCGAGTGGACATGCCGATCGTGCGGTATGAAACACCATACGCTGCTGCATTTCGAGCAGGCCAGCGTCCCGTCCCCCGCGAACGCTCCGGCGGTCACTCCGGTCGACGACCCCGCGGCGCCGGGGGATACAGACGGAAACTAGACGACCACATTGCCTTGAGACATCATTGGCGCGCGCCCTTCACCACTCGTGATGTCTCTCGTCCGTTCGTCGCACGGGCGCGTTCGCGACGAAGATGTTCGTAGTCGTAGTTTTCGTTTAGACGAGATCGAGTCCCTACACACTCACCCCGTCATCGTGCACCGTCGGGTCCCCACACACTCACGGTGCCTTAGGACACTGCCGTCTTGGCGTATCACCACTCGGGTGACGCCGAACGGTAGGACCTCATTCGGAGGTCATAGACTCCTGCCGTCTTGGCGCCTCACTATTGTTCCTCCCGCTATCACGGAGGGCTTAGGGTGACGCCAAACGGCCGGACCTCATTCGGAGGTCACAGATTCGCAACGCATGATACCCCTCGCCCGTTCGTCGCATGGGCACGTTCGCAGCGAAGATATCCGCGTGACCGTAGCTTCGTTTGGACGAGGTCGAGTCCTTATACACTCACCTCGTCAACGCGCACCGTCGAGTCACCTACACTCACGGTGCCCTTGGACACCGCCGTCTCGGCGTATCACCACTTGGGTGTCGCCGAACGGTAGGACCGCATTACCGCCGTCTTGACGTATCGCCATGTCCCTCCCGCAACCACGGAGGGCTCGTCGGGGGTCGCCAAACGGCCGGACCTCATTCGGAGGTCCTGCACAAGCTCGCTCGTTTTGAGCCTCGAGTTGAACCTTCCCCCAGTTCGGAAACCCCTCCGACCGAGGAGGAGAAAATCGTATCGCTCGTGGAGCTCGATCCGCCTGATGCGGTACATTCATTGCTAGAAAGATTCTCTTCAATCGAGAAAATTTGTCGAATTATAGCATACATTCTTAGGTTTGTAAATCACTTCCGTGCAAAATCAGCTCCCACGACTTTGGCCATAGATCAGCTCGAACTGCATTCCGCGTTACTAGTAGTTGTAAAGAGTGTACAGGCGGATGCTTTCCGCGATGAGATCGATCGTCTTCAAAGCGGGAGAAGGCTCCCCAAGCCCCTTCTCAAGCTCGCTCCCTTCCTTGATCCTGTGGGTATTCTCAGGGTGGGCGGCAGGCTTGCTAAATCCGGATTGACATTCGAGAACAAGCACCCTGCCTTACTGCCCAGTAAACATAGGCTCACGGATCTCGTTATCGAACATGTGCACCGCACAATCGCGGGACCGTTCAACATAGTTACGCAACGAGCCCGGGGAGTCTCTTCCTTCAAAGTATACGCGTGCCTTTTCGTATGCTTTTCGGTTAAGGCGGTGCACCTGGAAGCCGCCTTCTCGTTGTCCACGGACTCCTTCCTCGCTGCGCTGCGACGTTTTGTGGCCCGACGCGGACGCTGCTCGCTTCTCTATAGCGACTGCGGCACGAATTTTGTAGGGGCCGCGCGGGAGCTGGAAAGCCACATGAGTCTCGCAGCGGAGCGAGAGAAGATCAAGTGGTCCTTTAATCCTCCCTCAGCGCCCCACTTCGAGGGCCTCTGGGAGGCGGGAATCAAGACTTTTAAAACCCACCTACGGCGGACCGTGGGTGATCAAGTCCTCTCAATAGAGGAATTCACGACGGTCCTCGCGCAGGTCGAGGAATTCACGTCTTGAATTCCAGACCCCTCTGCCCGATGAGCACCGACCCTGCCGACCTTGAAGTCCTATCACCGGGTCACTTCCTCACGATGGAACCGCTCGTCTCCGTTGCCACTCAAGACGTGACTCCGTTACCGATGAATCGTCTGAGTCGATGGCAACTCGTCCAACGAATACACCAGGACTTCTGGAAGCGCTGGCATCAGGAGTATCTCCATACGCTGCAACAGCGTCCCAAATGGTGGACTTCCGTCAACCCGCTCGGTATCGGTGCGTTGGTCCTCCTCAAGGACGCCAACATGCCTCCTCTGCGTTGGAGGCAAGGACGAGTGGAGGCGCTGCATCCGGGCAGCGACGGCGTCCCGCGTGTCGCCACGGTGCGGGTGGCGGACGGCACGATCACGCGTCCCCTAGTGAAGCTGTGCCCCCTGCCGATGGGCCCTGCTCCACAGGCGACCGATTCAGATCGCTAGTAAAATACAACTCGTTGTATTTTGGTGGGCGGTATGTTTGGCGCTCACCAAACCGTAGATAGATGCATGTATCATACTCATTAGTTTAGTCTCGTTATTACTCGTTGTACATAGTAGTCTTCGCATACCTAGTATTAAGTATTTCGGTGACTCGCGCGAAACGTCGGCGGATCGCGATCGACGCGGAATCGATACTTGCGCGACTCACCAATCGGTGCTGCCCTCGCTCACCCCACGAGGGCACCCGTCTGAAGAACAAGTACTCGCTCGCGACACTGTTCCAGCGCCGCGAGCATTCAGCACTCATCGTTACGACGTCTCGGAGCACAGAGGCTCTCGCTAATATTTGGAATCGCGAGATCACCAGCCCGCTCCCTGATAGTGCGATCGCCTACTTTCTCGGCCTGCTTGTTTGCTGCTTTTATCTGCTTCCTCCTGCTTGCTTGCTGCCTGCCTTGACTTACTTGCTGCCTGCCTTGCATTTGCCTTGCTTGCTGTCCTGCTTGCGCTGCTGCACGAGCCCGATCGTGACCGAGAGACGAAGCATCCAGGAGTCGACGGCACAACGAACGGTGAGTCGCATTTGCTTAACTTAATTCGCTTTGGGGAGACTTTACACACACCCCCTGGTCCTTCGAGCTTCGCTTTATCACAAATCCGGGTATGGCTCTACCGCCCCCCGAGCACCTCCCTTTTCCTAGAAATATGTTGTTTACGACGAACATGTTTAGACAGGTTCGATGCGTTATCGGGTCGATCATCGTCCCGATGACGTCATTTCTTCCTTTGTCTTTCACGTACTACGTAGATATATTGTTTAGTCTACGCGATAACACCCCCCTTTTCCTAGAAATATGTTGTTTACGACGAACATGTTTGGACAGGTTCGATGCGTTATCGGGTCGATCATCGTCCCGATGACGTCATTTTTTCCTTTGTCTTTCACGTACTGCGTAGATATATTGTTTAGTCTACGCGATAACCGCCCCCCTTTTCCTAGAAAAATGTTGTTTACGACGAACATGTTCCGACAGGTTCGATGCGTCATCGACAAAAAAACACGCTACTACGCAGTGCGCTATCGAGTTAGTCTTACCATTGTGCGCCGCCTAGCGGCGTCGTTGCGAACGAGGCTCCCGCGGCCCCCGCGGCCCCTCCACGCGGCCCCCGCGGCCCACGCGGACCCCGCGGCGCGACCGCGACCGCGAACCCGCGGCGCGGGTGAGTCATCCCGGTGAATCATCCCGGTGAGTCATTCCGGTGGTATGTCAAGGTCAACTCCCTCCCCCCCTCTTTCCCGCGAAATCCGATACCCTTGTGTAACCCGATACCCTTGTGTAACCCGATATCCTTGTGTAACCCAATATCCTTGTGTAACCCGATACCCCGCTCCTCCCCCCCCCTCTCCCCCCCCCCGCGAAATCCGATACCCCCCCTCCCTCACCCCCCCTCGGAGCTCCCGGGTCTGAAACGGCCTATATACACTACTGGAACGCAGATTCTCGAAAAATTTGGCACTTTTATAACGCGAATAGAAGCCATCCTAAACTCCAGGCTCCAGGCAAAAGGGACCACGGACAGAACGAGAATCGGCGGATTCCAGAGGACAACCGGCGAACCACGGTGAGTCGCTTTTCGCTTTCGGTTTCGCTTTTTTTCGCTTTCCGTTGCATATGCACATTTCGTTTTTGCTTCACAACTAGTCGTGAAGAGATTTTAATTACCCCCCTCTGGTCCTTCGAGCAATTTCGCTAATCTTTAGACAATCTCGCCTCCGGGGGCCTGACAATCCCCTCTCAATATCCTTTTCAATTCTAAATATTAAGTATATAAATTAATTCAACGTTTTTACATTCTTTATAACTCTGTTTTAATTCTTAAATGGCACTGTGAGGTATTAAACGCCCCGGCCTAGTTCAGCTCAAATTTAAGCTCCTTTATATTGCTAAACTCTAATTTAAGCCTCTTATAGTACATCCCAGTGTGCCAGCTATGTGATTCTGGTGAAGTGTTCCAGCTAAGGGTTAACATTAACCCTAGAACGGTACACGGGGTTAGCGTGACCTATAGCGATTTTAAAAGTCGCGCCACTTTTATATCGTACGGGAAGGGGGGTTTGAAACAGGGAGGTGGCAGAGATGCTAAGTTCAAGCCGCTTACAGCATGCGCACACAAGCGAGTAGCCATGGTATAAGTAACAAGGTGTGCTACGGCGCAGGCATTTTTACTGACCAATAAGAGAGCGTGACAAGATTCCACCATCTTGTATAATTCAAATGGATATTAAAACGAAAATTCGGGCAAAAAAGGGTTTTAATGAAAGATCTTTCGTGTGTAACTTGTGACGTGACAGGGTCACGTCCCCTGTCCAGATAGTAGCTCGACCGAGGGGAACGTCCGAGATGTCGCCTCTATCCGAAAGGAGTGGGGCGATCGCGTACTCTATTAGAAATTACATTCTTTTGCGAGACTTACAAATGCAGAGTAGATGGCCAGGAGGAGTTGTAATAGCTTAAGTCGCATCGCGGAAACTGACTGGAGGCGTTTTACGGAGGAGTTGGCCGACGAGCGGGTCACGCTCGGTCCCATTGCCGATACCGCTTGGAGCGTTTCGCAGGGCGAGCGCTCAGCTCGATGACGCCGAGATAAAGCCCGCTCATGGAGGATCCAGGCCTTCGGGCGCCTCGACAAGATTCCAGCCAAGAGTGTAGAACGACCCTATCACCCACGGGATTTTGCCTACCGGTCGACGTAGCCATAGCCCGTCCAGTCTAGCGGTTGAATTACCGGTCCAGAAGTCGCGGCTTGGACAGCCCACTCATAGCAGCTTTCAAACATACCGCCGGCGGGCGAGGCAGGCGCGAGAGGCGCCGACAGGAGCGGAAGGCGCTCGGATCGGACGCAGCGCTCGCGAAGGGCTGATCGGCAAGGAGAGGAGAGCTTGCAAGCACGGCGCGCAGGCGCGCGGACCCAACTTGGTCCCGCCGGGCTAGAGGATTGCCACTGTCGTGTCAGCGTGGCGTGAGGCAACATCCCGGGAAGCATCGGCTGCCGAGCTTGCGGCAACGAAATTGTAAGGCCACTACTCGAACATCTTGGTAACAAGTAAGATTCTTCTCGAGGCTGAGGCCCTTCCGGGAGTCGCGCAGTGCCGCGTAAAGTATGCATACCGTGTATTAATTACCGAAAGAAACACTGACGGATAGCCCGGCCGAGAGTAAAACGTGATCGCCCTTCTCGGAGAATTGCACGCGGCCGATAGTCGCCGCGTAATTAGAGTCACGTTGTACATACCGTCCCGTAAGGTGGGATCGCATAATTGTAGAATTATTGTAAAGTTATCCTAGTGGAATTCGGATTTGTGTGTTTGGCGAGGTGTCGATCGCGTAATGCGAGGCATCTTTCGGGTTTTGGCGAGATGTCCTTCGCGCTTATTCAGACATAGTATCGTCGCGGAACTGTGAGATACGTTTGGCGTAATCGCGTCTTGATGTGCGAGGCACCTTTTGCGTTTTGGTATTGCGGACTTCGCGAGGTATCATCGTCGCCTGATTGCGAGATATCATTTGCGGAGTTATTGCGGAACTATTTGCGAGATATCGTCGCGTATTCGTGAGATATTCGCGTAGTCATTGGCATTGGGAGCGAGGTATCGTCACGTAAGGGCGAGATATCATTCACTATTAATTGTTGTGTTAGACGGTATTCGTGTTATTCGTTGTGGAATGCTTTACGGGAGTCGTTACGGTATTATTGAAATCCAAAATGGCTTGTCATATAACTTATCCTTATGAATTATGAAATATATTATCTTTATTGTTTATAATATTTTTGTGTGCTAATTGCGCTGCGCTCCCTTTCCTTCTATCCGAGATCTAACAGCGATCTGAATTACTAAGAATGTACGCCTGAGATATTTAGCGTTGGCTTGGATTTAGTGTACCATGGTGCGCGTATTCGCGCCTGGCGCCTATACCGCCTATACCGAGTTTTGGAGGACATACCTGGTCGAGCTACCATTCATTACTCATTACCATCAATACCTTTACCGATTTCTATATATTGTAAATTTGTAATATATTTAGTAAATTTGACGACGTGCTCCTTCTCGGCAGGCGAGACCGAGGGACTCGCGTCGTTCATAAACTATAATTACAGTGATTATATTAAAAAAATAATAATAAATACAAACACATAAATATAAATAAACAAATATAACAGATACATAAACACGTATAGGAAACAATAAACCCATAATAAACGTATAGAAAATATAGTAAAAATTACTTAACTTAAATTACTTTTATTTGAGAATTTTGTCATTTTTCTTTTATGTCTTATTCTATTATTTTCTGCCGAAATTTTTTTATTAATTATTCAATGTCTTATGTATGTATGATGTAGTAGTAGTAGTATGGTTTATTTCCAATTTCAGAGAATTACAGAAATGGCGTTTTGAAGAGACGTACCCAACTCTTTACAAAACTTCACATACTCTACCCGACCTGGCCATAAGCGACCCTTCACATACTGAACCCTTCCTCTCCTTCGCGGGGACTTGGTTGGACTTTCTTACGGGGGACCCCTACACACACACTAACACTCCTCCGACCTAACTTAACCCCCTGTCCTACGTGACTCTAAGCAACCCTTCTGTTCCTACTCTCCTTTTTCCTTTTATCCTCCCACTCCCTAAGCCATCTGTAGCCTCCTTCTGTCTCCTTTTCGCCTATTATGTCATCCATCACCACTCTGCTAGAACTATTCCATACGCACCGTTCCATCAGATGTTCTAGAGTACCCTCTTCCCTGTCACATATGTTACAATTTCTTTCCTCCTCTCGCAACCAGTACCTATTTCCTAACTCTTCATTTTCACATCTAGCCCTCGCCCTCCTTTTATGACTACTACCCTCCCCTTTCCTCCTCAGGTATTCTGGGAGCCCAGCCACCTTAAGCCAGCCAGCTGTTTTATAAACTCCCAAAAGTCCACGCTTTTACCCTTAAGCCCAGCTACATTCCAGAACCCTATTTTAATTTTGCCCCTAACCTTGTCGGGACTCGGGCTTCTCGGTTCCCGCGATCTTTGCAGCAACCTTTCGGACGTTTCCTTCTTCTGCTCTTCCCTCCATAGTCCGAAATTTCTCCTCCGTTTGCTTCACCAGTGAGACATGTTCTTTTCTCTCAATCTGTCTCCAACTGAACCATCTATCCACCAAAAAGACTCCTGAATCTGACATTGGTGTGTTTTCCCCATCCTTTGACTACCCTCGCAATGCCTCTCAATCTCCATTGAATTTCCTCCTCCTTTTTGGATAGCAACTCATCCATAAAAATCGGCTCATCCATACAGTGCCAGACTAGAGTCAAGCTCAACAGGGTCTTCTTTCCCCGCTAATTTTTCCAAGCACGTTCCCTTGGCAGTGGTTTCGCTAGATAGTAGATAGGGACAGTGGGAATCTCGTTAATCCATTCATGCGCGTCACTAATTAGATGACGAGGCATTTGGCTATTTGTTTCGTTTAAGGCAAAACGACCGCAATCATGCACGATCATTCTGAACCTATAACGATATTGCAAGGCGATTTACTGTCGGTGTTCGCAGCTAACACCCTGGAAGTGCTTGAAAGGAGCTGTCTAGCAGCTCTCACTCTACTACTCATGCACACTCACATTCTCACTTGTCCGCCGATGCGGAGGCACCCAACTCTACGTGCCACCCCGACGTGCACCACTAATCGCGGTTACGTTCCGCCCCGGCACATAACGGGTTGTTATACCGTTAAACCTCTTCCAATTTAGCCATGAGCCCCAGAGGACACGAGTCGTGAGCGTACGCAGTTGGGCAGGTGTTAGGCCCAGACTACGCAGCTCACCCTCGCTCCTAGGGCTCCAGACACCTCGCCATGAGATCGTAATGGCGGTGAAACGGACATTATCACGCGGCACCCCTGTGCGCTCCGCCACCCGGTCCACTAGATCATTACAGGATCGGTATTTCTCCACCTTACGCTCATGTGACACCTCTAACGCAGTTTCGCTGGAAACTACCTGCGCATCTACGACCACTGCCTCATCACCCTTAGCAATGGTCAGGTCGGGCCGCCTCAGGCCGGCAGAGGTCGAGTAGGCTAATTCCGCATCGACATGCCATCCCTTCTGCTGAAAGAAGCCACCGACTCGACGACAAAGATCGTTATGCCGTAGGATTCTCCCTCCGTGCGTTCTGAAGCAACGCTGAACGCAGTGCGCCGGTGTCTCGATATCGGGACAACTAGCACGACAGCGAACCTCGCGCCCATCACGACCTCGGGAGACTCTCGCTCTAGACGGAATACAGTTGGCCCGTATGTGATGATAGTGCACGTAGTCGGCTCCGGGGATGAGGTCGGCTCCCGCCGACACCCAATACGAACTCAGCTTCGACGTTTCCGCCTCCCTGAGCCCGTTCCCATCGCACGACTCGCGCAACCAAGCTGCACACTGTTGTCTGAGCTCAGCGGTCGTAAGCACCCTGTTACCCCGGACGCGCATCTGGTTCTCACACCAAACCAGTCGCCTAGCCACAAATGTGGTTTCGGCGGCAGCGCGCGCCGCGGGCAGAGTGCTGCGACACAACCGCTGCAATCGGTCAAACTTCAGAATAGGGATTAAAGTCTTAAGTAGAGGCAAACCAAGCCCGCCACTCTGTATCGGCGCATGAAAATATCTAGCAGGAACATCATGGGGAAATCGCAACCATCGTCTAATGGCCGTGCGTACCATAATATCAACGCCCCTCAACGTTTTGGCCGTGACGGTTCCCACTATCCAACGGTGATAATGCCGTGGCAGGAGAAAGTCACGTAAGAGCCTCAGTCGCTGTTGCGGCTTCAAAGGCGCCTTAGTGAGTAGCTCGATGGAGTGAGCTAGGGGCGGATTATTAGCGAATTCCCTAGCACCTTCAAACATGCAGCCCAGGTACGCCCAAATATCGACAGGGGATCTTTGCGGAATCAGCGTTCCCCCCACGGTGAAGTACGGTGTTGTGTCAATCTTCACCTTTTTGTCTTTACCGGACGCCACCATGGACAGCACACCTGTTTTCTTTGCGTTAATTGTTAGTCCATTGCGCGCAAAAACAGCCTGAAGCCGTGTCAAGTTCTCCTGCAGACCGGACCTGGTAGAGGCAAGGAGCACAATGTCGTCTGCGTAGCCCAAGGCGCTGATCAGCTCGTCTCCCAACTGATAGCCAACATTCTCCGAGAGAATTGCTAGTGCTCTATCCACGACCAGATTGAACAGTAGCGGCGACAACGGATCACCCTGTCTCACGCCACGGCCGATCTTAATGGCCGATACATTATCGGTGACGGATCCTATCACCGTTTGCGCATCCGAATAGACGGCCCTGATATACTCCCTAAACTCCCAAGGAAGCTCCAGCTCTTCGAGAGTCCTATGTATGGCTGGGTGCGAGACCGTGTCAAATGCCTTCGACAGGTCAACGCACGCCAGATGCAGTGTCCGACACCGCCTCCGGGCATCACCGAGCACGGCGGACAGGACTGTGACGTTTTCACACACCCCATCCACCGGCCGAAAACCCCTTTGGCGAGTGTCGAACACGTCCAGGGCCGCTAAACGTTTGGCAAGAATTTTGTGGAAGTGTCTAACCACAACTGATCCTATACTGAGAGGTCGGTATTCCGCCGGTGATGGCCGGTCAGACATCCCTCCCTTCTCCAGAAATACAGTTCTTGTTGTGGCGATCGACGAGGGTACCGTTCTTGCCAGGAGCAGCAGATTGAACAGAAGCGCACGAAGAACAAAGGGAACGGCGTTCCACATCCTCGGCGTAATCTGGTCCAATCCGGGCGCTGTACCAGTCTTGATCGAAATCCTTCGAACCTCGATAGGCTTTATAGGATCCCAGAGCGAGGCCTTATCCGCCACCCGAGTTGGGCCAGTGGCGGCGCCCTTACCTAGGCCTTCGAGATGAATCCCTCTGGCTGTCGGTGGACGGCTCCGGCTAGTACGCGCTACCTGCCCCGCCTCCCCGTACGACTCGCGCAAGGCCGTCATGTCTCCATCCGCGCCACTAGATGCCTCCATTACGGGACGCCAGTACGCGTCGAATTCGACAGCGGACGGTCGCTCACGTTCCGAGCCGCCTTCGAGGACGTGCAAGAGGCAGGCCTTTGGGTTCTTCTTGTAGAGAGTCTGCACGTGTGCATATTCTCTCCTTCTTTTCTGCTTCCTACTCTCTTTTGTGTTAGGAGGATTGCGCTGCTTCGTCGAGGCGCGCCGTGGAGGGCGCACAGCTGACGGCGGGAAGATCAGGGCCAGCCATCTCTCGATGGCCTGAACATCGACCACCCCCGTCAGTAGAGCATCTCTCGCGATGCCTACAAGAGTATCAGCCTGATAGCTACGGGACGCTGAGCTCTGCTCTATGAGCTGGTTGATGATGTCCCGCAGCCTCTGAGATCTTTGCTCAGGGGAAGGCTGATGTGCGCTTGGATCAACTGTGTCAGACTCTATGGTCGCAGGGGCGGCAGCAGCTCTTGTGGCTCATCGCCGCGCCGTCCCTATCGCCCTCATCGATGCCAACCGCGTTTCGCGATTGCAGCTCTTGGCAGGAGACTCTAACCATCTCGCGATAAGCCTCTTGTCGACGCTTACCCTTGATAGCTTCGAGACTCCTATGAGGGAACTTATCATGCAGATGATGATTCATGAAGATAATTCCCGCTAAGGTGGCTGCAGCCTCAACGCGAGCCATGAGCCTGACCTCCTCCACTGACCAACGTGCTTTCACGCGCTCGACATCCACCGCGCTATTGGCCACCACTGGGTGGCCTTAGTAACATGCTGACTTAGACCACGCATGGTCCGGAACTCCCTTGGACAAAACTCACAGCTAAATGCTTCTGTCCCTTCTGTGATATCGGACATGGCTCTACTTCTAGTACGCGACGGTCCAGTTACGACCCCGTCAGGTACCTCCGCACCAATGGCACTATCGCTTGCGCATCTTGCACGCAGTACCCGGGCCATCCGAGAACCCGGGGGTTTTACATTCATACGTGGACTTTCCATAATTTACTGCGTGTAGGGGAGCAAACGGATTGACAGCCGAGAGCTCCCCAAATAACCGTGCCCTTTCTTGGCCCCACAACCATGGACATCGGTACTTGGGCCCATATTGCTACAAGCCCTTCGGGGCGCACCTAGGTCGCCATACCACCGACTTGGTTACTGCAGCGCGCACCGGTCGGACGGCGTCGGACCCAGAGCAGGTGTGATCATCCTAGCTCTATAGGACCAAGCCGCACCGAACCGAAGCAGCACCTAACACAGCGTTCCAGCGAGACCTCGTGGAGGTGGGTTGGTATGACTTGACCGGGAGAGGCTATGTATTTGCATCACCAGCCCAAGTAACCTTCTCTGACCCCAGGTCCAAAGAGACTCGTATGAGAATCAAGGGCCTGAGAGAGCAAGACTCTCTTAAGAGAGTCATAGTTACTCCCGCCGTTTACCCGCGCTTGCTTGAATTTCTTCACGTTGACATTCAGAGCACTGGGCAGAAATCACATTGCTCCTTCCTTAACTCTTTCTTCCTCCTTAGTATTTCCATTTTTGCTGCCAGGTCCTTCACTTGAACCCCCAGTCTCCCCCTTTCTCTTGAACCTCTTTCACACCAAGCGTCCTCCACCAAATGGCCCAGACTAAACTTCTCCTGGAGAAACTTCTTTGCTTTTTGCAACGGATTTCTACCGTCCCACTTCAGGCCGCTGATCCTCAAACTTTCTTTCTTTTCTGCTCTTGGTTCTCCTGCTTCCAATCCAACAACTCCTGCACTTTGGCTTCCAAAGCTGTCTCCTTTGCTCCTGTCTTTGTCTTCTTTCTTCTCCTCATTATCTCACTCCAGGAATTAGGTTTTCGTCCTCTTTTCCCATCTCCACCACTTCCATTTCTTCATCTCTAATCTCAACATTCTCCAGTTTGAGAATCTTCTCCCACAGCAGCTTCTTCTCTCCTTCCGACTTTGTCTCTTTCCTTTTCATCTCCTCCCTTAGCTCATCACTTTTCATCTTCATCTTCTTCTCCAGTTTCTCAATCTCCTTTACCCTCTCTCTCTTCAACTTTACCACCTCCTCTTTTACCCCCCCCCCAGAATTCTTTGCAGCTCTGCAATGATACTTTCTTGTCTATTCATTCTGTCCACCCATGCTCCTTCAAATTCGAAGACCGACCCCAAGTCGGAGTCAGTCTCTTCTTGGTCACTGCCATCCCCCTCCGATACTATCTTTCTCTTCTTTCTAACTCCTCGCGCCATATCTACCCTCTCTCCCCTTTAACCTAACCACTTCTCCATGCACCCCATGGAGATACTCTTCTCCCTTTCCAACCTTTCCCTGTTTGATCTCCTCCCTCTCCTACCTACCCCCGCTGTAGACAAGAATCTGGTAACCGGGGTTTCTAGACTATTCTCTTCCCTATCCTCCTCATTACCTCCCATTACCCTCTCCCTATCTACTACGTCGAGTGATTGGCCCGCTGCCTCACTCCGCTTCCCATTCGTCGCCACGCTCGCATCTTCGCTACTCGCCGCTTGGCGCTCCGCACTCGGCCTCGCGGCTTCTCCTTCCAACAAGTCGCATCTATCGTCGAGTGAATTCTGCTCGATCTTTTCCATCTCGCTCCGACTATTGTCTCTTTCTCTCGCTCTCAAACCTAACCTACTCCCTTTCTCACCGCAAAATCCGTCCCTCCACGCGTGGCGCCTCCACTCTACTCCACTCTAACCCTATCGCGCGACACACATACTCTCCGCTACCCGAAGAACACACCACTGCCAAGTTTCCACTCCTCTTTCCAACAAACAGCTCTAAATATTCTCAACATACAGCACACGCATGCACACTTTGTCACACCTGCCAACCAAGTCCTGTATGTATGATGTATTTTTACACTTTTTAAATAAACACGACAGCATTATAAATAGTATATACAGGGTAAAGCATCTAAAACAGGCCACCAGAATAACTCGCCTGCTTTTGGCGATAGAAAAAAATGCATCAGATTAATCTTGCTTGGTTTCAAGGGGGACATAATCTGAGGTCGATAGGTTTTTTGTAGGTTGAGATATGGAGGAGATGCAAAGGTCAACTTTTTTTTTCTTCAATGAAATTGTATGATCTTTTACATAATATAATTCTTCTAGTTATTCTGCATATAAAAGTATTAAAGCAGATATCAAAAAATGAATAGTTTACGAGATATTTTATATTTTATTTTGGCACATTTTGACGTAAAATATAAAATAAAATATCTCATAAACTATTCATTTTTCGGTAACAGTACCTTAAGGTGGTCCTTTCGTGAGAACAAGTATTAGATAGGTACCTAAATTTGATATATGTTAAATATACAGTAATAAGGGGCATGTGTACGAAAAATCAAGTGAGGTTACCGACACTTTACAAGAAATAAGTCATTCTAAATGTGCGTTCGCGGAGCGTGCCATTGTCATTCTATCCTTGTTTACATCTAATGAACGAGAAAGATAGAATGATGCAAATCGCCACGTCCGAGGTTTTCAACGAATAATACATGTACTTAGCGATCAGATGAATACATTATTCATGTCTTAAAATATTCCCTGAAGTTTCCGGATTTCGTACATACCTTGAAAATAAAGGCTTGCCGAATGTTTTGCTCTGATATATGAGGTTAAATAAGTAGTGGTCCAATCGCATATTGCTTTACTCGTACTGTCATGCCTGACCTAACCTAAATCGAGTCCAACCGCACTACTATTGTGATATTTTTTTAATTAGTAAATAATTAAATACGATTAAATCGTGCGTGTAAAATCATATTATATTATTATAATTATTGGGATGTTGTGTAATGTTTGTCAATATGTCTGTTTTCAATTACCTCATGACGGACTGTTACTTGACTAGCTGGGTCCGCGAAAGGACCACCTTAATACTTTTATGTACAGAATAATAAGATAAATTGGTGTAAAGAAAACACACACATTCTTGTTTTGCAAAAAAATTATGCAATTAGTAATATGTAACCACATATCTTCTTCGCAAAGCAACAATGTATTTTCTTTACACCAATTAATTTATCTTATTATTCTGTACATAAAAGTGTGAAGGTACAGTTACCGAAAAGTAAATAGTTTATAAGATATTTTATTTTATATTTTACGTTAAAATGTGCCAGAATAAAATATAAAATATCTCGTAAACTACTTTTTTCATTTTTCGGTAACTGTATCTTAATACTTTTATACATATACCCTTGGTGGAAATAATTTTACGTATTTCTACGAAAAATTACAATCCTCTACAATAAATCACAAATTTCCAAAAATTTGTGAAAATTGTAGAAATTCATGGTAAATTGTAGTAAATTGTAGTAAGTTGCAAAAAGTAATAGAAAATTTTTACAAGTTTTAACAATTTTTTACAAACATTTTTATGAGAACGTGTTAAATTGTAGAAGTTGTAGATTATTGTAAAAATCACAAACATTTACAACTATCTACAACATTCTACAAATATTTTTAAAAGAATTATGTAGTAAATTGTAGAAGTTGTAAATTCTTGTAAAAATTACAACTATTTAAAACTTCCTACAACATTCTTCGAATATTTTTATAATCTAAATGCAGTTTGTTGTGGAAGTATAAGAACATGTTTATAAATTTTACAAATTTGTACAAAAATAAACAATTTCGTAACTCGCAAGTGATGAATAACAGTGTATTTCAATTTTTTTCGACTTAACTGGCAAACGGGTTTCGTACAATCACGACGTTTCGGCCCTTGGTTTGGGCCCTTATCAAGTGAAAAACTATAAATAACATAACGCAAATTATAACGAGTCAATTTAACATGATTTAAAGAAAGTAACAAAAATAAAATAAACTAATAGTACTTATGTCATCTGTAAGACTCGTCGGTTGACATCACAAGACATCCGTATATGAAGTTGTTCCAGAAAAATCATGAAAACTGGAAATAGTGCGTGTTAATAGCGATAAAATGTAAAATGCAAAAATAAAACTCCTTACATGTCTTGTGTGTCCAATAATAAGAAGCACAATATCGTATATAAAAGCCGAGAGTGACATGTTGTTCATACGGAAACGATCGACCGACTGAGTAACGCATTTGACCCAAAACAGTGAAACCGTGAAATGAAGATTGTTAAGAAGGTATTTATTGGTTGTTGTGATAGCCAATAGGATCGATTTCAAGTTGACGAGATGAGCCTATCATATATCGGATTGAGATTCCCCGTATCTTTTTGTGAATTTATGTTGTTGTTAAATTTCTTTATATAGAACATCTCCGCGATTTCCCTCTTTTTTATGTTCTTTTCCTTATGTAGAATCTCAGGCTCCGTCCACTTAAAATCATGTCCCAATGAAACGCGGTGTTTGCTAACCACAGAGTGATTACTATTGTGTTTAGTAATGTCACTCCTGTGTTCCTTAACTCTGGTTTTTAAATGACGTTTCGTCTGTCTAATGTAAGATGTATTGCAATCATTACAGTTTATTTTGTATACGATTTCAGTGTTCTTGGCGATAGTTAGTTTATCCTTACCCCTCTTGATAATGCCGTCAAGTTTTTTAGGAATCGTATGCAGAACACTTAGACCGGTTTTGTTAAACGATCTATATCCTCACTTAAGCTCTTAATATACGGCAAAACGATGCGTCTCGAAGCATCAAACGCGCTATCACCGGTATACCCCTGGTGGAAATAATTTTACGTATTTCTACGAAAAATTACAATCCTCTATAATAAATCACAAATTTCCAAAAATTTGTGAAAATTGTAGAAATTCATGGTAAATTGTAGTAAATTGTAGTAAGTTGCAAAAAGTAATAGAAAATTTTTACAAGTTTTAACAATTTTTTACGAACATTTTTATGAGAACGTGTTAAATTGTAAAAGTTGTAGATTATTGTAAAAATCACAAACATTTACAACTATCTACAACATTCTACAAATATTTTTAAGAGAATTATGTAGTAAATTGTAGAAGTTTACACCAATTTATTTTATTATTCTGTATCACCGGTATCATCGTCTGACACAGTAGAGTCTTTGCGATTTTTTAATACAAATAACCTGTTTTTTATTTGTTTTTCAATCACGTTAATAGGAAAACAGTTATTTAGTAAGATCTCTTTAACCGTTTCCAAATTTTCACGATGGAACCGTTCATCCGACAGCAGAATAGCATGATCGACTAAGCTAATTATCGTATTTAATTTATATTTATAGGGGTGGCTAGAGAAAAAATTGGTGTATCTCCCCGAGAATGTAGGTTTTCTATACCAATTAGTGATGAGTTTGTCATTATCTCTAATTACAGTTGTATCTAAAAAGGAGATGAAGCCTTTAGTTTCTTTCTCGTATGTAAACTGTAATCTGGGGTGATAGCCGTTAAATACCTCGAGAATCACATCCAATTTTGAGCGTGGTATTATTGCGAAAATATCATCCACATATCTGCGGAAGAACGGAACAACAAAATCAAGCGAAGCAAGACAGTGCGTCTCTAGATCGTCCATTACGATGTCAGCTAAACACGGGGACAACAGAGATCCCATTGGGCTACCAAAGATTTGTTCGTACGCTTGTCCGTCAAAATAAAAACTGGTAGATCCCAAAACGAGTTCAACGGCGTGTAAGAATTGTGTTAGATTCATTTTAGTTTTTTTGGATATATCATTTCACCGTTTTTTAATTCTGTTCGAAAGCGGACCGCGCGCGCGAGCGAGGACACGAACCGCGTATAGGAAGAGACAGTCAAAGAGCAGAGTTAACGGACAAGCACAGTTTATTCGTCTATATACACTATTTACAAAAGCTGAATCGCAATTATAACGAAGGAAGAGATCGTGTCGCGAAAGCGCAAGCAAGCGCCGATGCAGGCAGCGCGAAAGTTTAAGCGAGCGAAAGAGCGAGCAACTCTAAGTACTAAGCGCACGCGAAAGAAAAGGAGCAAGCAACTCGAATTATTGACAGCGGCAACTCGGAAAGCAGAGAACGACTGGCGGCGGCATTGCCAAGAGCGCGTGTCCCTTTAAGCTCTCGGGGGCTTCTCGCAAATTCGAGACTTTTCGATACACGCCTCACCGAGAGAAGTCCCCGAGAGATGCTCGATCGACAATTATAAACAGAGGAAACAAAGCGAACAAAGAATGCCTTGTCTCCACTGTTTACTCATTTGGTCGTCCCGTCGAAAGTCACGGCGATAATGCTCAAGTCTCGGTGCTCGCAATTGCTGTGCTGTAACGCTAATTTATATTTTCGCCTTCGCTATCGTTATAAACGTTTAAGCAATCTTAAACATACCGCCCGCCTCGTCAGAGGGACTGACGACATAATCGCGGTACGATAATTAGCGTAGCGTACGATAATTAGGTATTTATCGATGACACGCGGATCCGCCGACGGGATCGTTGACTCTCGAACGCGCGAGCGAATTTTTACGTCGCGCAGCGTCGTAACGCACAGATACTGGGATCCCCTTCTGGCGGATCTATTGAGCAACATGAATACGTGAATTAAAGTCCGGTTGTACAAGAACGCGTCCGTAAGCAGAGCTACTTTAAGACCGCGAATTTTAGGCGTTAACGTTTTACCTTGCTCTCGGGAATTTAATTTTTCACAATGCTTTAATTTATATCGGCGTCGGTAGTCGGTAAAATTACAAGTTTTACAATGGGCCGGGTAAACTCAGCCGCCGCGGTGCGAACGGTGACCACGCGAACGCGTCCGTCCTCTCCCGGATGGACTCGGATGACGCGGGCCAGCGGCCATCTTGTTGGCGGGGTGGCTTCGTTCCGAATAAGGCAGAGGCTGCCGACCTGGAGGTCAAACTTCTGGACAAGCCATTTGGGACGATGACTCAGGGCGTGGAGATACTCTCGAGCCCACCGCTCCCAAAAGTGATCCCGCATCTTCTGCAACAACTGCCAGCAGGATAGTCGATTGTCGGGCGCGTCTAGCAGCGACGGCTCGGGCACCGCCGTCAGCGCGGACCCCACCAGGAAGTGCCCCGGCGTCAGCGCCGCCAAGTCGTCCGGGTCATCCGAAAGAGCCTGTAAAAGACGTGAGTTTAGGCACGCTTCTACCTGGGCGAGGAGAGTGCTCATCTCCTCGTAAGTTAAGGTGGCTTCGCCCAGCACCTTCCGAAGGTAGTGCTTTAGGGACTTGACGGCTGCCTCCCATATGCCCTCGAAGTGGGGCGCGGCTGGAGGGTTGAACTGCCATTTGATCCCGTCACAGGCGACCTGGCTGGCGATCTGTCGTCCTTCCGGATGGCTCGCCGCGAAGAGAGCGCGCAGCTGCGCGTCGGCCCCGACGAAGTTGGTCCCGCAATCGCTGTGAAGGCTGAGGCACAGCCCGCGGCGGGAAGTGAATCGGCGAAGCGCTGCCAAGAAGGCCGCCGCGGTGTAGTCCGAAACGACTTCCAAATGAACCGCTCGCGTGGCGAGGCAGACGAAAACCGAGATGAACGCCTTGTGGGAGCGCTGGCCTCGGCCTTTGGTTGTCCTCAACATAATAGGCCCGGCGTAGTCCACGCCCGTGTGTAGAAATGCCCGTGATGGTCTCACTCTCTCGCGTGGCAGATTGCCCATCAGTTGCTGCGGGGTTGCCGCCCGCCAACGCGCACACGTCACGCAACGAAGAATCAGTCGCTTCACTAGAGCGCGGCCTCGCGGGATCCAATATCGCTGACGGATCATCCCCAGGGTCATTTGGACTCCCCCGTGCAACGTCCTCCTGTGGCAAGCGTCCGCGGTCAGTCTGGTGAATCGTGACGCCTCGGCAGGATCACGATGCCTCGGGGATGCCGTTCGTCGTAGGCCAGGACGGCGTGCTTGAGCCGCCCGCCAACGCGCAGCAGTCCTTGAGCATCTAGAACAGGGTTAAGTCTGACAAGAAAATTAGATCTCGGCAGCGAGCGGCCCAGCCGGACCGCCTCCATTTCTCGGCCAAAGTGAATCGCTTGCGTCAGTCGGATCCAACTCAAGCGGGTCTCCTCCAGCTCCTCGGCGGACAGGTCGTCTCCGTACCCGGAGGCCGCTGGCTCCGCTCTTGCTTGACCGCCGCCGTCACGCGCAGTAGTCGCTGGAGCGAGGAGAAGCGGAGAAGCTCCTCGGGTTCCTCGACCGCGGCAGTCCCTGGCACTGCCACGTGGACTCGCACGCGCTCGTCGGGCAGGCCCTCCTTCTCGGGTACGGCAGCGAAAGCAGGCCATGTCGAAAGGTCCTCTTTAAGCCAGGCGGGGCCCTGCCACCAGAGCTGGTGGCCGATCAGCTCGCCCGGGAAAAGCCCCCGCGAAGCGCAGTCTGCCGGATTGTCTCCTCCTGGCACATAATGCCACAGTGCCTCCGGCATCGTCGTCTGTATCTCAGAGACCCGGTTAGCCACGTAGGTCTTCCAGCGGGTCGGATGCCCACGGATCCATCCCAGCGTCACCATGGAATCCGACCAGAAGTGGAAGGTGGCCCCTTGTAATTCGAGGACGGTCTTGGCGTGAGAGGCGAGTTTGACGAGCAGCGCAGCGGCGTTGAGCTCGAGCCGAGCCAAGGTGACCTGCTTAAAAGGGGCGACCTTTGTTTTGGCTGCCATCAAGGTGACTCGCCATGATCCGTCCTTTGTTTCCGCTCGTAGGTAGATTACGGCAGCGTACGCTCTCTCGGAGGCGTCAGCGAAGCCGTGGAGCTCGAGGCCAATCCCCGGCGCGTCCGAAAAAATCCTCCGCGGAACTCGAATCTGCTCCAGTACCGGAAGCTCGGTCTGATACTCCCTTCATCGTCGGGCGTCGTCTTTCTCCAGCGGGTCGTCCCAGTCGAGACCCTGCAACCAAGTGGCCTGGAAGGCTATCTTGGCACGTACCACGACCGGCGCCAGCCAACCAAGGGGGTCAAAGAGCCGGGCAGTGAGCGACAACACTGACCGTTTAGTGACTGACGTCACCGGGCTCGTCCGTGTCGCGAAGGAGAAACTGTCGACGCCGGGGTGCCACTGTAAGCCCAGGATGCCGTGCGATTCCTGAGGTCGCCAAGCGCGAAGCTCGCGCTGCATACGATGTTCCGCTGGGACTCCCGACAAAATCGCCTCATCGTTAGGCGACCACTTGCGCAGCGGAAAGCCGCCCGCCGCACAGAGTTCCGTTAGCTGCTGCCGAAGGGCCATAGCCTCTTCGAGGGTATCGGCGCCCGACAGTACTTCGTCCATGTAGCGGGCGCTGAGCAGCGCTAGGGCGGCCAGCGGGAAGCGTTCCTTTTCGTCTTCAGCTAGCTGAAGCAAAGCACGAATGGCCTGGAAAGGAGAACAGGCTAGCCCGTAGGTAACGGTGTTGAGAATATACTCCCGTATCTTCTCGTCTGTGTGGTACCGCCACAAGATCCGCTGAAGATCACGATCTTCCCCGTGAATCAGAATCTGGCGGTACATTTTTTCCACGTCCGTGGCTAGGACGTAACGGTAACGACGCCAGCGCAGCAGCACGTCTGCGAGGGCCGGCAGCAGATTCGGTCCCGCCCGTAGGTACCGGTTTAGTGAGTCGCCCGAAGGAAGCGCCGCCGAGCCGTTGAACACCACGCGCAGCTTCGTCGAGAAGCTTGCCTCCCGCATGACGCCATGGTGTGGGAGATAACACACTCGGCTCTTCGCGATCTCGTCCGGCGCGACGGGGGTCATGTGGCCGAGTTTCTCGTACTGCCGCATGAAGTCGACGTACAGGCTCTTCAATTTCTCGTGGCGGGAAAGCCGCCTTTCCATCTGAGTTAGCACCCGTAGCGCGTAGTTACGCGTTCCTCGTAGATCGGGCAGCGGATTTACGACGAGGAGTCTCACGACAAATCGGCCCTCCACGGTACGCGAATGGGTTCGTGCAAAAAAGTCCTCGGCCTCCTGCTCCTCCCTGGTTAGCGCGGGAGGGCCGACAGGCAGTTCCTCCTGCCGCCAGAACCCCTGCACCAGAGCGGAGAGCTCCGCGTCAACGTGGCACTGGTGCGCTACTGCGGCCTCCGGATTTGCCACCGCTCCGGCGGCTCCGGAGATGATCCACCCTAACGCCGTATTCTGGGCAACAGGCTCGTGTGCCCCGCCCTTGAGCAGTCCCGGCTGGAGGATCTCGGCGACGACATCGGCGCCCAGCAGGAGATCCACCGGGTCCGAACCTAGAAATTCGGGATCGGCGAGCTCCAGCCCGCGGAGATGCGTTCACGCCTCTTTATCCGCACGGATCCCTCCACCGTAGAGGGAGAGCCGAGGGAGTATTAAGGCCGACACGGCGATTGACGGCCCTTCTTCCGGGGGTGAGATGTCGAGGGTCACCAGACCTCGCGCACGAGCCGTCCGCTTCCCGCCAACACTGAATACCGCGACCGAGGCGGGTGCGCGGGACAGTTTTAGGCGCTGCACCAACGATTCCGCGACGAGCGATGACTCGGAACCCTGGTCGATTAGAGCTCGCGCGGTACGCTCGATGCCGAACCGATCACGCACGCGGACACGGGCGGTGGCGAGGAGCACAGCCACTGCGGTCTCAGAAGGTCCTTGCGCGAGATGCGAAGTTGTGGCGCCCTCGGTTCCTTGGTACGCGTCGTGCAGGCTCGAATGGTGTCGGCCGTCACACACGGAGCAATTTCGTTTCGAATCACACTCGTTTAACTTGTGTTTTCCGAGGCAATTGAGGCAGAGATTATTTGCCTCGACGTGCTGTTTTCGTTCCGCGGCGGTTTTCCCCTTATACGCGGCGCAAAACATAATAAAATGTCCCTTTTGGCATACGGAGCAGCGACCGAGTCGGTTTTCCTTTGCCTTCGCATGCAAGGCTCGCGTTTGCTGCGCGGAATTCCCCCCGGCCTTCGCGGAAGTCGCGTTCTCCGGTTTCGCCGGCTGGAGCGATTCGAGAGTATGCAGGCGTCGGTCCAGAAACTGCTGCAAGACGGCGAACGACGGCGGATCCGGCGTTTCGCTGACAGCGTTCTCCCACTCGCGACGCGAACGCGGGTCGAGAAGATCTACGACGAGATGGACGAACAGGTCCTCACTACGCGAAATCGGCCGCCCGATGCTGTCGAGAGCGCCGACAGTGCTCACGACACGGTGATACACTTTGCGTAACTCGGATACTGACTCACCCTTCAGTTTTTGCAGCGACGTAAATTGAGCGAGGTATGAGCGCACCAGGAGTCGCTTGTTTTTGAAGTAGTCCGTCAAGGTCTTCCAAGCGCGCTCGAAGTTCTCGTCCGTCGTGGGCATGCTGCGCACCAGTAATCGGCACTAACTATATTTTTGCTAGCGATTTCAGTATTTATTATGAATTATTATTATAATAATATTTTTAAATTTTTAAATCCTAATTAAATAAAAATATAAAATAAATTACATAATTTGTTTTAATTGTTGATTAAATAACTAATAATTTTAGGAATAATATTGATTTTTAAAAATCAAATAAAAAATTGAAAAAATTGTTTAATACTTGTATAATTTCTAATTATTTGGATATAAATACTAAATATTTCAATAATTCTAACTTTTCGAAAATAACTACTAAATATGTGAATAATTAGTAATTTGCAATAAAATATTCCTAAATATTTCGATATTTAGTAAATGAAAAATAAAAATTTTTAATTATTAGATTATTTATGGTATACTTCCCGCTATGAAAACTGAAGATTTTCGAAAAATTCGGGAAATTATTGTTTTCATCCTGATTTTCACTAATCGAGTATTCATCAGATGTCGACGTTTTGAGGTCCTAGGAAGCTATTCTGATCATTTTCAGAGGGAGTCCGAGTGTGTGTGTGTGTGTGTGTGTGTGTGTATGTGTGTGTGTGTGTGTGGTGTGTGTAACCCTTGAATATCTTTTGAACGAATGGACCGATTTGGATGGGACTTGCGCCATTCGAAAGGTCTTACCGGAACTTAAATTTCCGGTAAATTTAGTCTTAATCGATCAAGTAGATTTGAAGATATTCTTAAAAGTACACTTTTGCAAAAGGTGTTTTTTCTAAATAATTTTTAAACTAATCGACCGATCGATTCCAAAATCTAATCAGCTCTAAAACTCAATAAGCTGGGTTGAATGTTGCAAGTCCGACCTTAATCAATTAATTCGTTCAAGAGATATTGTAAACGAAAAATTTGAAAAATTAGAAATTTTATTATTTTTAGTGCGTAACTTCTCAATTAATAATCTGATCGTTTCCAAAATTTAATGAGTTCTGAAGCTCAATAAGCTGCATCGAATGCCGCAAACCGGACTTAAATCGGTTAATTTGTTCGCGAGATATCGTTAATAAAAGATTTAAAAAATTACAAACTTTATCATTTTTTGGTGATAACTTTTAAATTAGTAAACTGATCGATACTAAAATTTAATCAGCTCTAAAACTTGATAAGTTGCGTCGGATGCCGCTAACTTGACCAAAATTGTTCGAGAAATATCGTTGGAGAATTTTCAAACGAATATTTTTTGAAATAACTTTTAAACTAATCGACTTATCAATTTCAAAAATTTATTAATTTTGAAGCTTAATAAGCCACGTTGATTGCCGCCAATCTGAATAAAGCCGGTTAATTTGTTCAAGAAATATTGTGAACTAAAAATTTGAAAAATTACAATTTTTTATTGAAAATAAAAATTTTTTCATGTTTCTTACAAAATTCCGGATTATTTCAATTCGTTTAAAACTTCCTGAAATTTTCTGATTTTTTGAAAATATGGCCACCACAGTTAATGATTGATAAATTAATAAATATTTTATTTTAGGTAAGTATTTAATTAACAACTTAAATTTTAATAGTTGAATTTATTTATTAATCACTTTTGCATTTGGCTGCGCTAGCGTTACACTTCATGATAATTCTAAATTGAAAATTTTCATCTGTTAGCTTATTATACTTAGGCAAATTAAACATAGTTGCATAACTAAATAATCGTTCAACAGGCGCTGATGAAGGTAAAGCTGTATTGAATTTTAAAAAAACTTTAACGGTCGGGTATAAATTTAATAATTCAAGGTCGGTTGGACTCTCATCAACAAACTGTTGGTAAACTATTTCTAGATCATTAGTTCCAAATGTTGCAAGCCTTCTAGATGAGTCTGAATGACTTTGAAAATCAAAAAAATCATCAGTAATTATTTTTTTTTTGTTTCGGATCTGATTTGTTACTAACAGATTTAATGGCATCCTTGATAGCCGAAATAACATTATCTTGAGCTTCGTCCGTTAAGCATTTTAACCAGTCTAGTTTAAATTGAGGGTGACTCGCAGCAGCGACTGCACTGTTTCGGCCTTCGTCTACTACTTTAAAAATGTTATCAAATCGTTTTTCCAATGCTGCTAATAATCCAGTCACCAGGTCTTGACAAAAATGGAAATATAATTCTTTACAAGCCAGTAACTTATTTTTCACAGATATCAACGTAGGGAGTAAATACCCATACGAAGCTACTTGATCTCCTTGTAATTTGTCAAGTGCTAAGGCAATTGGCCGATTGCAATGAAGATATTCTTCCATGAATCTGTAAAATTATTGAACTATAATATATGCTTAAAAATTGATAAAGAAATAAAATAATAAAATAAATATTTAAATATAACATTAAGGCATATCTCATGCTAGAGCTATACTAAAAATTTTTATAAAAAATTAAAAAATATTATTTTATTAATTAAATTTTGATTGAAAAAGCAATCACTTTTTGAGAAAAAATTATAACACTGCCAATAAAGAACTTAGATCTTTATAACGCATATATTTATAATTTCGGTATTTGATAAAAAAAAACTTTTGTTTAGATAGTAAGATATGATGACTAATTAGCATAAAAGTTATAGTTACCTGAAATCATCTTTATCGAGGGGATTATTCACACCTAACAATTCAACCTGTAATAAAATCTTGTCTCTTAGGCTCAAAATTTGTAACAGCGCATCATACAAGGAATTCCAGCGCGTTATAACTGGTCTTTTTAAACTTTGGCCGAGTAATTTTATCAGATTTTCACTCTGTTTTAGTGACTTTAATAATCGCCACAAAGAGTTACAGCCTTCAATCATTTTAGTATAACGAGAATATAATAAATCAGATGATTTCATGAAATTAATAACATCTGTAGTAGCCAAAAAGTTAAAGGTATGGCTAGCACAACGGATATGATGTGGAAGTATTGCTTCAGAATATCTGCTAGGTCTCTCCAAAAATAATTCCATTTCTGTTGTTTCATCTTCCTCTGATTGATAATTGTCAATATTTTGTGAAGCTTGTGTTTCAGTAGCATCTTCTATATATATATATATATATATATATATATATATACATATATATATATATATACAGGGTGTTCGATATAAAAGTAACCACCCGAATATGGGGGGTAGATTGGGTCAAACTGAAAAGAAAAGTCTCGTACCATTTTGCAAAATTCGCAATAGTTAACGAGTTATTAAATAAAACGTCTGAGCGAATGAGCGCACAAAGAGCGATAGAGGCGGGCCTCGGCGGCTGGCTGGGCTGGCACGGTGCCCGGCGCGCGGCGAGCGGTGGGGGTCGAGAGACGAGCGGCGAGCGGGGCGCGGCGCGGCGCGGCGAACGTCGAGCGACAGATGTTATACACTGTGGCGAAAAAATATTAGAGCCGGCCCATACTAAACTTACGATAATTCCTTCGCGTAAACGGGATTTTGTTGTAACTTACAATAATTTACTTCGCGTAAACGAGTGAATTATCGTAAGTTACTACAGAAGTAACGCGCTCGCGTAAACGTAGTAACAGGTAGCACACGTATTGCATAGGCATTGCCGTAGCGTCTTACGCCTTAGATAATATTAATTAGTTTAGCTTGAATTATGTGTAATAGAAACATTTAATTTTAGTAAATTTAATTATTTTTTATGTCAAAGTTTACGAGGTTTAACAAGCTTTACTTTAACTTTTGTTTATGTTAGAATAACTTTAATGGTGCGTGTCCACCTGCGAGTAAAACTCTCGAGAGTAGCTCTCGAGATTGATTCTCGCAAATGGACATATTCCTGGAGAGTACCTAACGGAGAATGAATCGCAGCTCTCGGCGAGCGAACTTGTCAAGACCTACTCGCAAATCGACACGACGTTATTTTACTCTCGGAGATCAGCTCGCCAAGCTCGAACGCTGTTCGTATTTTGAGAGCTACATGTTGAGAGTAAAAACCGAGATGGCAAAAGTTTGTTCCTTTGATGACACAAAGGAACTTATTGAATAATGCGGAAATCATGAACTATTGTGGAATACGATACTTTATAACTACTGTGACAGAAATAAAAAAATTTTAAAATTTTTATGTTCTGCGTAACGTTATGTTCTAAATAACGTCGTGTCGATTTGCGAGTAGGTCTTGACAAGTTCGCTCGCCGAGAGCTGCGATTCATTCTCCGTTAGGTACTCTCCAGGAATATGTCCATTTGCGAGAATCAATCTCGAGAGCTACTCTCGAGAGTTTTACTCGCAGGTGGACACGCACCATTAAAGTTATTCTAACATAAACAAAAGTTAAAGTAAAGCTTGTTAAACCTCGTAAACTTTGACATAAAAAATAATTAAATTTACTAAAATTAAATGTTTCTATTACACATAATTCAAGCTAAACTAATTAATATTATCTAAGGCGTAAGACGCTACGGCAATGCCTATGCAATACGTGTGCTACCTGTTACTACGTTTACGCGAGCGCGTTACTTCTGTAGTAACTTACGATAATTCACTCGTTTACGCGAAGTAAATTATTGTAAGTTACAACAAAATCCCGTTTACGCGAAGGAATTATCGTAAGTTTAGTATGGGCCGGCTCTAATATTTTTTCGCCGCAGTGTATAACATCTGTCGCTCGACGTTCGCCGCGCCGCGCCGCGCCCCGCTCGCCGCTCGTCTCTCGACCCCCACCGCTCGCCGCGCGCCGGGCACCGTGCCAGCCCAGCCAGCCGCCGAGGCCCGCCTCTATCGCTCTTTATGCGCTCATTCGCTCAGACGTTTTATTTAATAACTCGTTAACTATTGCGAATTTTGCAAAATGGTACGAGACTTTTCTTTTCAGTTTGACCCAATCTACCCCCCATATTCGGGTGGTTACTTTTATATCGAACACCCTGTATATATATATATATAATATATATATAATAAATAATTTGTTTTTGAAAAGTATTAGATAACTTGAGCCCAATTAAATTATTTATTAAGAAATAATACATAGGTAGCATTGTGAAATTTTATAAAAAATTAATACTAAAATAAATCATATTGGTGTAAATTAAGATTCAAATTTTTTATTAATATCTATTAATTATCAAAATCATCCAAAACTTTTAGTTAATTTAGTGTTCAACTTTAATTTTATATAATGTAACATAATTTTGAAGGCTATATTTTGATACATAAATCAAATAAAATTAATATTAAAAAATAGACGAATCTTACCAAGAAATAATGAACAATTGCTAATTCCTAATTGATCAAAAGCTTTCACGAAATTTGACCCATTGTCTGTCACTGTACATGTAAGTTTCTTTTTATCAATTTCAAATGACTTATGAATAGAATCAATTAGTCGGGCGACTTTATCATATGAGTGTGTCCCAGTGAACCTCCGACATGCCATAGCATATGATCGACGTTCATAGGTATTTTGATCAATCTATAAATCAAATTTTATGAAAAATATAGAAAATAATTCCAAATTTTTGGTTCACTTTGAAACAATCCATGGGACAAAGAAATTTTTTTTTTAGAATTTTTCTTTAAGAACAGTTAAGATTATTTCTTCTTCTTTAATTTGAGCACCTCTAAAAGCTTCTTACAGAGATTTGTTTCTGAGTTATCAGCTATCAAAGCAAAAATGACACTTTTAACTTTGATATTTATTTACTCAGGAAACTTATTAATTAAGGTAATCGTACAAGAAGTCAAAATAAGGTTGTACAAACTTCAAAGTATTCTTTATAAAACGTAGTTACTGTTTTTAAAAAAATTTTTTTTTGAGAATTGTCGATTGAAAAAAAGGTAAAAATATGTGTGCTTAGAGATATTTGCTAAACATGGAATAATTTTGTAAATAGTGGATAGACTAAAGATATCAACTATTTTTTTTTTAAGTTTAAAGTATTCCAAAGAAACCTTGAAAATTTCGAAACGCCTTGTTTTGTTTTTTTCATTTTGTCTGGAATAATCAAAATTGCAGCTTTTACTAAAAATAAATTTAAGGATAATTTTTTTATTTACTTTAAAGTTAAAAACGCCTTTCGGCCGAAATGGAAGTAGATTTCTCAGGGTTACCTACGGTTTGTAAAGCCTTAGAAACTAATGCAATAGCAAAATTTCATTAAAAAGATATGTAATTTTTATTCTAGTAAAATACAAAGACATAAAAATTGAAGCTTATTTTATGAATATTCATATGCGCTTTACAGAAATTTGATAGGTTGTTTAATTCGAAAATTATTTGAAAAAAAAAAAACAATGAAAGTGGTCACTTTTGGGTTATTATGAAAACTTTAAGTAGCTGCCATTCTTAAACTAATCAACCGATTTGGTTCATCTTTGAACTTAACCTTGAAAATCGACCAAAAAATAAGTATGTTAAGTTTCATTACAATCCGTTGAGAATTGTGGGCGTTATCGTACAACAAGGCGCGTTATATTGTAATTGTATATATATAGATTATATGCGCGTATTATATTTATCGCTAATAAACAATTTTTGCTAAAAAAAAAGTGGATTATTGGTAAAAAATGAAACATTTTCAATCTCAAAAAATGAATAAAAAAAGGACCAATTTACTTTTATAACTGATAACTTAGCAATAAATCACCGTAAGGAGACTTCATAGGGGCTTAAATTAAAGAGGCCGTAGTATTTACAGTTGCGCTCGCAGTCTCTGACTTCGTCCAGTCAACAGAGCGAAAAAAATCGCTAGAGACTGTGCGGGAATGAGACATTGCCGCGTTGTTCGAGCGGAGGATTTCTCGGTGTGGAATTGGCTATTTGTCGCACAGATGGCGCGCGCGTAACGGGCCACTTTCCACGCACGTGTTATATAAAAGCATTTTTTTCGCTTCGTATCTCTTAAGCGAAGTAGAACGCATCGAATGTAAGGGCCGAGCGCTAGTAGTGGAGATAATATTGCTGCATATTTGGAGCTTATATAGATGAGCCGAAACAACGCTGCTTGTTACTGTCATAATTTATTTTCATATTATATTAATAAACATATTTTTTAAATAAGAAAGAATTGTTTCTTAATATGGCTTTTCGGATCGTTTTACCCTGTTACATATGTAACCGGCAGCTCGCACCAAGATTGATGCCACAAATGTATGGTGAAAATAACGTAGGGAAAAGAGAAATCGCGATTTTTAGGCGTACTGAGCAAGGAAGACCGCCTCTCGTCATTGATGCTCAAACACGAATATGTCATATTTGTAATAATAGTATTAATGAAGAACTGGCGATTTTAAATCGCGACCCTACCTGCTGCAGACTGAATGTTTTAACTCAGACGCAGAGACAAACTTGCTTAATTTGTAATGCACCTAATGATATTCATAGGCTTTCATTGCAAGCCAGAGTGAATGTATTTGTACATTGTAATATATTTGTTCCTGATGGTGTAAGGTCTTGTCCACGCCACCTGGATGAAAGAGGCTTCCTTTTGAAAATCTTTCAGCCTATTTTACAATCTATCAATAGAGCCTACGTAATCAATGGTCAAGAATTGCAAGCATTTCTTCAAGAACTTCGCGCAAATGCTTCAAACTCTTGTTCATTCGATAATGAAAATGACATTAATGAAGACGATTTTCAGGTTTTAACGTCGCTTTCTACAGATCAATTTTCGAATTTATTTTCTTTCTGCGATCCAGTACCTATAGAAAACGGTCACAGGTATGTTCGCAAAAAGGACCTCATAATGTTTTTGTGCAAATTAAGACACGGTATGTCTGATAATTACTTAAAAGTTATTTTTAGGTACTCAAGTAGACAAGCTGTTAGTTTATCTATTGATACTGTCAGAAAATCTCTAATGATTCGTTTTGTTCCACAAAATATTGGTTTTCATGCTATTAATAGAGAGCATTATATTGAACAACATGTAACAGATTTTGCTAACATACTGTATAATCCTAATCCAAATGATAAAAAAGCCATTTTATATATCGACGGCACATATAATGAAATTGAAAAAAGCAGTAACTTCCGTGTTCTGCGCCAATCGTACAGCATACACAAGGGTAATCACTTAGTTAAACCAGTTTTAATCGTGGCACCTAACGGATACATCGTTGACGTACAGGGACCATATTTTTCAGATTATTGGAATAACGATGCGGCACTTCTGCGTAATGAGTTCGAGATATCGATGGCATGAGATTGTGGTTACAGCCAAATGATATTTTAATAGTAGACCGCGGATATCGCGACGCTATTCCACTGCTCGAAGACTTAAATATACGTTATCATATGCCTAGGCTACTCGAACGTGGACAAAATCAGTTCACTACTGAAGAAGCAAATGCATCTAGATTAGTTACAAAAACTAGATGGATCGTTGAAGCCAGAAATGGCCACATTAAAAATGTTTTTAAGTTTTTGGCTCAACCGATCAACACTTCTCATTTGCCAAAACTTGGGTCTTTTTATCGCATAGCTGGTGCTTTAATTAACAGATACCGAGATCCTATACTTATGCAAGATGCAACTGCAGAAAAAGCTCGAGAATTATTACAAAGGACACAAGAACCAAATATAGTTCAAGCATTAGTGGAGGTAGAGAATTTACGTAGAAGAAGAGGTCAATGGGTGGATCTTGATCATAACCAAGTTGTAGATTTTCCACATCTCACTTTAGAATACATTAAAGATCTGACAGTTGGTACTTATCAAGTTGAATTGGCTCCGTCATACGTACAAGACTCAATGCAGAGAAACGAAGAAAACGCGTTCGTTTTAGATATTCAAGAAAACGGTCGAGGAATGATAAGAGTAAAAATATATTCTCGTTTTAGACAGGCGACGTCTTACCAACTATGGATAGCGTACCGGTGAAAATGATGATAATGAGCAGGAAGATTCTATTTTAAGTTACTATTGTACCTGCAAATCAGGAGCAAGAACTTTAGGAACTTGTGTTCACATAGCAACAGTCATCTGGTTTCTTGGTCATGCGCGCCATCATGAAGGAATAAAATATCCATCGACTCGAATATTATACGATATTTTAGATGCTGCTGGAAGACCAATGCCACTTGATGTAAATCATGGAGAGTAAAGATATGAGAGGTAAGGTGACTTATGAAAAAAAGCATCCCGGATGTGAGAGGCAAGGGGACTCACATTAAAAAAACACCACGGATGTGAGAGACAAGGGGACTCACATTAAAAAAGCACCCCGGATGTGAGAGGCAAGGGGACTCACATTAAAAAAGCACCCCGTATGTGAGAGGCAAGGGGACTCACATTAAAAAAGCACCCCGGATGTGAGAGGCAAGGGGACTCACATTAAAAAAGCACGGCGTTATGTGAGAGGCAAGGGGACTCACATTAAAAAAGCACACCGTATGTGAGAGGCAAGGGGACTCACATTAAAAAAGCACCCCGGATGTGAGAGGCAAGGGGACTAACATTAAAAAAGCACTCCGGATGTGAGAGGCAAGGGGACTCACATTAAAAAAGCACCCCGTATGTGAGAGGCAAGGGGACTCACATTAAAAAAGCACCCCGGATGTGAGAGGCAAGGGGACTAACATTAAAAAAGCACTCCGGATGTGAGAGGCAAGGGGACTCACATTAAAAAAGCACCCCGTATGTGAGAGGCAAGGAGACTCACATTAAAAAAGCACCCCAATGGGATGAGAACCCTATCACGTCCACGTCGTTCATCCTGGGTAGCGCTAAGAAGGGATATTTTAAGAGAGTTTGTGTGTGTGTGTGTGTGTGTGTGTGTGCGCGCGCGCGCGTTTGTGCGTGCGTATGTGTAATGTGTGTAATATGTGAAGCAAACGAGCGTATATGGTACGTATTACGACGCGCGCGCGCGCACACGCACGCACGCACACACACACACACACACACACACACACACATCTACACGTAACGCTCACACGAACCTTCGCGAAAGTGCGTGTAACACTTAACACAAACACCAGTAGAATGCAAATATTTCGCTACAACCAAAATTAGAAAAATAGCTCATATCTGAATCTTCCAGAGCTTCTAGCGCAAAAACTGTTCATAGGATAAGGTTGGGCCTATGGAAACATTTCTTCAGAATCACTTGAATAACAACATATTCAAATTTCAGCCAATTCGACCAAAAGCCATTTTTCCGTGGTTTTGTGCGGGGTCCTTTATATTTTCTTTATTTTTAAATATTAAATTTTTAAAAATTTAAAAATAAATAAAGAAAATTTTTTTTATAAAAAAAATTAAAATAATAATTTATTATATTAATCGTTATAAAAAAAATAATAATTAATATCAAAAAATTCTTTTTTGCCGATCACTGCTGCGCACTAGGAGTTCCGCCTCCCCCTTTAGGCACGACTTCAGGTAGTGTAGCTTCTCAACTGGAGTCGTGGAGGCATCCTTCCCGATGATCGAATAAAATAGGTCACGGAAGGCGGGCCACTCTTCATATTTGCCCGCGAACTCCGGCAGCTGAATGCGCGGCAAGGTCGTACGAGGCGGGTTCGTCCCGGCAGCGGCCGGTGCTGGAGCGCCGTCCGCCTTACTCTTGAGCTTGCGGAGCGTCTCGAGGAACATGCCATTTTGCTGTATGTAAGCCTCCTCTGCGGTAGACGGCACGTCCTTCTTCTCGTAGTCATGATCCACCAGGATCTCCCAGTAGGCGGCATATATTTTTTCGTGCTGCGCCTCGAATTTCGCCCAGTTGGACTCGAGGGCCTGCAAACGCGCTTCCACCAACCCGATGGTGATATTTGGTGATCCCACCTTCCTCAGGTTCTCGTACGAGCGAGCAATGCGCCCGTAGAGCTCATGTTGGCTGCGGATAAGTCCCTCCATCTCTCTATTCGTCTCCTTGGAGACAGCTCCTGTCATTTCCTTGGCGTTCTCCTTACTCATCGTCTCCCCTCAATGTTATTTGACGGAACGTGGAGGTAGGTCACTTAAGTCACTCACAGCCCGAGCGCCGGTCACAGAATCCGGCTCGAAGGACCATAAATGTTCGAAAGCGGACCGCGCGCGCGAGCGAGGACACGAACCGCGTATAGGAAGAGACAGTCAAAGAGCAGAGTTAACGGACAAGCACAGTTTATTCGTCTATATACACTATTTACAAAAGCTGAATCGCAATTATAACGAAGGAAGAGATCGTGTCGCGAAAGCGCAAGCAAGCGCCGATGCAGGCAGCGCGAAAGTTTAAGCGAGCGAAAGAGCGAGCAACTCTAAGTACTAAGCGCACGCGAAAGAAAAGGAGCAAGCAACTCGAATTATTGACAGCGGCAACTCGGAAAGCAGAGAGCGACTGGCGGCGTTGCCAAGAGCGCGTGTCCCTTTAAGCTCTCGGGGGCTCCTCGCAAATTCGAGACTTTTCGATACACGCCTCACCGAGAGAAGTCCCCGAAAGATGCTCGATCGACAATTATAAACAGAGGAAACAAAGCGAACAAAAAATGCCTTGTCTCCACTGTTTACTCATTTGGTCGTCCCGTCGAAAGTCACGGCGATAATGCTCAAGTCTCGGTGCTCGCAATTGCCGTGCTGTAACGCTAATTTATATTTTCGCCTTCGCTATCGTTATAAACGTTTAAGCAATTTTAAACAAATTCCCATGATCACAAGTTCTTTGGGGATGTTAGTAAAAAGAGCTGTGACATCTAAGGATATAAGGATTTCATCTGGGCCAATACTAATCTTTTTAATCTCATCCACAAAGGATTAACCGTCCTTGACGTGAGAGTTCGGTTTTTTTACGGACTCACGTATGATTGCGTGTAAGAAACTCGCGACATTATATAATGGACTTCCCAGTGAAGAGACAATGATACATAGAGAAAATCCCTCTTTATGGACCTTTGGCAGCCCGTTGCACCTTGGGAGATTGCCGTTGGTACAATTTAATCGTTTATATAAATTCTGGTCGATAATGTCATTGTCACGCCAGGACTTAACTAGTTGATTCAGTTTAGAAGTTATTTGTTTAATCGGATCTTTCGTTAATTTTTTATAAGTGGATTGATCATTGAGTAATTCTTTCATCCGATTAATGTAATCAGTTTTGTCCATAATTACTGTGATATGACCTTTATCCGCTTTCGTGACAAGGACATCATCATTGTCAATTAGGAACCTTTTACACGTCTGAAAATCATTGAGAACATACCTATCTATGTGATTTAAATGTTTACTACTGTTAAGAAAGGTCGATAGGGAGTTGGATACACTATTACGAATTCCGTTAAGACAATTTACAGGAAACTTAAAATTATTATATTCTATGTTTTTGGCAACTTTCAACACCGAATTTAGCCGATCTTTTTTATTTAAGTTACTGACAGGTAATTCAAACCTGTCACCGAGACTTAAAATATTCTTCACTGAGTCCGGAATTAGGGGAGAGTGGGCACCCTTGAACCACGTTTTTTCAAATCACATTAAAAATGATTTTTAATAACTTTATTATAATATAAATGAGACTATTCGATGTTTAATATAATAAACTTTGTTTGTAAATGATTTAAGAAGTAAATTTTCAAAAATATTTTGCAAAAATAATGATATTTCGAAATGTTGCGTTTTTCACAGTGGACCAAAAGCGTGGGGTCGATTGAGCCATAGTGTAGGGTACACTGTGACATGTAATGTGAAAGGTAGGGTATTCTGTGACACGTAGAAGAGATCTAATTGAAAACTGAAAACAAAGCCTCACAGCGACTCGATTACATGTGATCTGTAACTAAAGGGTGAAAAAAAGAGAAAATAAGCGTAGTTCTGTAAGCGTAGTTCTGTAAGCGTGGAACAGAAGACCCCATCAACCTGCGTCACATTGGACCCCACTGAACATCGATATAACCTCACTTTAGTAGAAATCAACGAATATTGCCTCATAGCGACTCGATTACATGTGATCTGTAACTAAACAGTGAAAAAAAGAGAAAATAAAAGTGTGGAGATGATTATATCGATGGAAATTATTCCATTTTATAGGAAAAAGTGTAGTTCTGTAAGCGTGGCACAGAGGACCCCATCAACCTGCGTCACATTGGACCCCACTGAACATTGATATTATTTATCGTAAATATTTCAGATACAAAACAATTAAACGTTTTTGTGCGCACTTTGGTATTGAACCTAGATCCCGACGAACGTCTTATGAATTTTTTTTAACTGTAGAATCCTTAGAAATCCATAAATATCAAAAAGTTACGACAAGTAAAAATTTACTTTGCAAGGCTCCAATTACATATCTGCCTTTAACTAAAGTATATATGCATTTGTTGTGCCTCTTTTTTGGAAGAGGGACACCGGGGATCTTTTATTCCACGGAGGAGGCGGGAAGGATTAAAACACACGACACGTTCAATAAACGATACTTTACTTAAATCCGTTTTACAGTTATTGCGTACAAGAATGCCCGTTACTGATCTGCTCCCTGACTCCGATTGCCCTCTCGTCTCTTGTTGTCGCTTCCTTTTGAATCCTCGTCCTGTCCTTCGATATCGCTGAGTTGCTCGATCGTATGTGGGCCGATCACGCAACTCATCTTTTGCTGATTCGGCGTTGCGTAATTCTTTCGGGCTTTCGCGGTCGCGTTCCCTATTGTTCTTCGCGGTCTTTATTCTTAATACTATTTATTGTTATTTTAATTGGGGCCGCAACAATGCTTATTTTGGCATAATTTTTTGATGGAAGTTATATGTTTTGAAAACGAAAGTTTTCATACCCACCGTCACTATTTTGCAGAACGTTAATACAGAAAACTCGCACTGTCACATTGGACCCCGTGGCTCAAGGGAGCCCACTCTCCCCTACTTTGGTACTAATATTAACAAGCCATTTATTATTATCTATTTTAAAAAACGGATTCTGTGTTTGTGCTTTCTTTTTTAGTTCGTCAAATTTTTTAATAAGTTTATCTTTGACCGAATTTTTGTGTCGAAGAATTTTATCGTTATTAAGTCTAAAAAAATCAATCACTAGCTGTTCTGGTAACATTAGCAATAGTCTTCTCTCTGTGTCTTCAATTTTTAAGCGCAAAAAATTCCCATATTGAATAAGATCCTTAATTTCTAAGTTTAACGCTGGTATCGCTTTTTATAATAGTCTAACAAGTTATTCGTAGAACTCTTGTGAAAACGTACATTAGCTCGTAGGTTCCTTATATGCGATGGTAACATGTCCTGTCTTCGGCACCGAAGTAAAAAAATTAATTACTGTTTAATAGTGTGGGATCTGGTCTTGATGTTGATCCAATATCTTTCAATAATTTAGTGCTGTCACTTCCATAGCGTTGACTCGTGGTGTAAAAGAAGCTTCTAATAGGAGGCAGCATTGTTTCAGTCAAAGGTGAATAATAAAAATAAACAGTTTCGTAACTCGCCAGTGATGAATAACAATGTATTTCAATTTTTTCAACTTAACTGGCAAACGGGTTTCGTACAATCACGACGTTTCGGCCCTTGGTTTGGGCTCTTATCAAGTGAAAAACTATAAATAACATAACACAAATTATAACGATTCAATTTAACATGATTTAAAGGAAGAAACAAAAATAAAATAAACTAATTGTGGAAATTTGTACAACTTTTCATCGACTCGTGAACAATAATATTATTTACAACTTCCTTTTTGGTACACAACATACAAGTTTGCATGACGTAAAAGGCACTATACGATTTTTTGTATCAGTATATTCCCTGTAATACGTGACTAATATTTTTCAGCATTATGAGTCCATAAAAGATTCAATACATTCTTTATATTTTTATAAAAAGTTTATTACAAGTGGTATTAAATTATTAAAAAATCGTAAGAAATGCTTATAATTGCCTCTTTACTTTGTACATTTCTACAGCGTTACAAATTGGGTTTCTTTTCTTTGCATTAATTCGTTACAAGTGCTTATTACTTTTCTTTTAAGGAATTGGATATTCGTCGCACTTTAAATTTACTATATCTTTTGCTGGTGTCTTTAGACCTGATAATAGTTGTGACATAGTTCACAAAAATCATATGAGAAAAATAAATATATTTTTATACATTTGTCTTCGACGAGCGTGATGAGAGGCAGAGTCTCTTACAGATACACAGTCTCTTACAGACATAGAGTCTTTAAGGATTTATCTAGACAAATTTTCATAGCGCATAAACATAAAAAAATTGATTTGTCTATATACATTGTGACGTTACGGCTTCACCGCGCGTGGCAGCGTCCCCGCCGCCGTCACAAGGCGTGGGGTTTGCGCCCCATAACGGGCCCGGAGCGCATACCGAGCGTCGAGATCTCCCTAGGGGGATCTAATTGTAAAATGCGACAGAGAATTGATTTATTTGTAATTTTGTATGAGCGGCGCCCCACCGACCGAAGAGGAGGACACGCAACAAAGACCAGCTATCGGCAGGAAATTACAGGCCACCCGTATTCGGTTTGAGAGAGACGGCCCGGCGAGGCGAGGTGCGAGCGACGCTACCAGGAGTCCGAGTGGGCCTGGCAGGAGCGGCCAGGAGTGCCCCCGCGAGGACGCCCGGCGCCCCGGACCCGGAGCACCGTTAATCGTGGACGCCGAGAGGGCGGAGGGTCAAACCCGGAGGCGGAGTGGCAGCGGCCGGAGCTTACAGCAGGGCGGTCCCCTCCCAGGGAGGAAGTATCAAGGGCCAGACGGGCCCGAAAGCGGAGTAAGAGTGCACGGCGCCCCTCCGAGATATGGCGTTGCGCCGATCGATAATACGGAGCGTCCGGAATCCTGCGCGACGCCGATGACGGCCGAGCCGCTACGCAGAACGGCCGCGCGCAGCCCCGCGAGGGGCGAAATGTTCGACCCGCGATCGAGAGCGACGTCGCTCTTCCTCTTCTGCGCTATCCGCCGAACCGACTAGACGCGTTCCGCGTTGCCATCCGCTTTTGCCCGCGAGAAGCCCGGCCCGTCGTGGGTGACCCCAGCCGACCTGAACGAGGAAGGAGGACGACGGCGAGGACGAGCCCCGGGAGCAGCGTGTCGGTGAGGTCGCCCGTTAATTGACTGTGAGTCACGAGCGGACTGCGAGGGGGTTGCGCTCCCGTTATGTTGTCGACCCGCCATATTTTACGTTAGCCGTGCAGGCAAGCTCGGCGTAAAGTTTCGGTCGGCGGTCGACACCAAGCGCGTGGGACCCCGGACGTGGTTGTCGTCGGCAGGGTAATTGAAGCGAGCCTTGGGAGATCCGGTCCGGGAAGCGTCAAAGAGCCCCCGGTTAACGGGGTACGCGATACGCGTTAATTTAGCATTACTGGAGCGTTCCAGCGGTTTCGGAGCACGTGAGGGCCGCGTGCTCCTCGATCACGCGCGTTGCGTTGTCGGGCCGAGCGACGTGGTCTCACGCCGTACTCATGGTCGCCGCGTTTCTATCCGTTTTCTATCACCTTGCGTATTATAGTTTGTATTAGTATCTCTCGCATTATAATCTGTATTATCGCCTCTCGCATTATCGTTTGTGTCATTATCTCTCGCATTATAATCTGTATTATCGCCTCTCGCATTATAGTTTGTATTATCATCTTCGTATTACCGCTTGTATTCGACCTGATTCGACCCCGTTATTAACGTCCGTATGCGATGTCGTGGGAGAGTTCGCGAGCGGCGTTATTCGCGTGTGATTGAGCCTCCCCTATTTAGTCTTTGCGTTGGCGGGACCCGCGTTATTCTGGGTTACCTCCTCTCCGTATTTCGGTACCATAGTCCGCGATTTACGCTAAACTTCGTACTCCATCGTATGACAGGTCGTGATCTTCTCGTGGTCCAAGTGGCGATCCGCATTAAGTTTCGTATTCTGTGTACTAATCCGTATTCGACCCGGCGGTAGCTTATGCGAGGTTGCATGATATTTCGCGAATTGCGTTCTCCCGCGTATTACTGACAATCGCCTGGTTCGTATTTACGTTGTCGGGACAGGAGGTACCCTGTGCCGTTCGTTCTTATTAATTATATTTCATCCGACGCGTTCCCTTAGTTTATTTGCTATTACTTTCCCTCTGTCCATCGCCTTTTTTTGTTTACTGCGTTCGGAATAAAGCCTGTTGGTACACTCATTGTTAAATTATCTGCGTTCGTGCGATTTATTTCCCCGTCCCCGCAAACTCCAGCGCTGCCCGGCATACACCCTGCCCCTCCACCATTAGGTGAGCTAGCTAACCCCTCGTGCCGAGGACGGTGCCGACTTTCGCGGACCTGGTCGTTTCGCGATTCAGTGACGCGACTCGTGCGCGTCTAGCGCCCAAACGATTCATCGCGGTCAAGCCGCCGTCCGAGGGCGAGGGCTCCGAACGTGAGAGACCCTCCATCCCGCTCTCCCCCTTTTTGCTCCGCTTTCGGCAACGAAAAAGCGTGACAACATATGCATAAGAAAATAGACCAATTCATTTCCTTATGTATATGTATGTATGTATGTACATGTATGCATATGAGCATTTCATGACAAATTACCGAAGATTTTCCTCAAACATTTTTAATTTAGCGGAAATTTTGGTGTTTTTATACTAAATGAAAGTAGCTTCCATGACTGTTTTTAGATTTTTATCTCTATCCATACTTAATGTTACGTCCAACCCCAGGATTAGGATAAGAAAAACTGGGAAGCGAAGGAAAAGCTAACCAGAGGAGTAGGGGTAAGGAAGGACGCAACCAGATACTTACAAATGTTGCTCGCAGGTACACGCTTTGAAGCGGGTGGCGCGAGCAGAATGTACTTTCAATGGCTCAAGAAGGATCAACGTCCGTAGGGACGCTAGGACGCCTTCCGTGAGCGGTGCGATCATCGGTTCTCTTTTGAGTCAGGGAATTTAATCCCTTTAACTCAGGATCGGATCTCGTGCGATTTTGAGAGAGAGAAGAGTAGTGAGTCAGGTCTTAAGTTATAAATAAATGAGATGGGAATTTATATTTAACATAAATAAAACATTTATTACAAATATAAGTTGAGTAAACTATCGATATTACAATAAGTGAAAACTAGGCAAATGAAACGCGAGATTGAAAACATTTAAGATAGATTTAGGTGTAGAATGTATGTGTAAGGTATATGTTGTGTGCATTCTTCGCCGGTGTTACAAAAGTACGGGGGTGATCGGGCAGGATTTTTAAGGGAAAACCTATTTGAAAATGGACATTCTGCCCGCTATTATTACAATCAAGATCGGAATTGAATTACATAATTCTTTAACTAAGTGTACGTATGATGTATATGTGTGACATTCCACGTCAAGTGGTCCCTCCCTCTGTCCAAAAATTGAAGCGACTTTAAATATTGAGTTTGTGCTTAAAATGTTCGTATAAGCAAGGGCTTTCAAAATTTGGGTGGCCTTTTTGAAAAACTCCATAAACCCATGACCCCATAAGCAAAATAACCCAAAAACCTGATGAAGTGATCTTACAATATGATTTAAACGACTTGTCTCTTCCCAATAATCGCTTTAATTAAGCTGTTTGGCCCTAAAACCCTCATAAACTATTAACCCCATGACCCCTTAATCTTATAACCCTCAAAACCTCATAATCCCATAACCATATAGCCCCATAAGCTTCTAAACCCCTATAATCGAAACCATCGCACTTTGATTACATTATCTTTCTATACCTCTGTGTTTAAAATCAACGTGTAAAGAGAGAGAGATTGTATAAGTGCAGCCATCTATGGCGTTCGTATTGCGGTAGGTCGGAACGCGCGAATATGTATGCGAAAAATAGGTCCCGACCGCGTAGTAACTCAGGCGTTCGAGAACGGCCGAGCGCGGGCTTCCCGCGCGCTTGCGTAAGGATATTGGGAGGGGCGCGCAGCCCAGGCGAGCGAGCATTCGTTACCCAGATCTCGTGCACGATACATCGTGCGTTATATCTAAATTCGATACAGAATTGCGTCATCTTTTGTGCATCGTGTCGTTAAGTTGTGAGGTAGCTGATATCTGCCTCTCCGTGTACAATAGTAACATAATTATTTCTCATACCTCAATCAACGAAAGATACGGACAATTACGATCATCACCGAGAGGAATCCAGTGATATCCGTCCCGGCGAGACATGCCAGCACGTGGAACGAAGGAAGGCAGCCATTTTTCTGAAACGTTCGAGAGAGCCTTTTCGACAGGAATCACGAGCCCTTTCGAAGTCTTGGATAAACGAGAGAGATAAGGATTGAGCCTTTTTGATATACTCATTGTGTGAACATCCTAGGTGATGTTATCGTCTATGAAAGGTAACCTGTTTAAATATACTCGAGTGAAAACGTTAGACTCTCGTCTACCGTTACTGAGTGTGAACGTTAGACATTCGTCTACCGTTACGAGAGAGATCATCAATCCTCTCAAGGTTATTCTCTGCCATTACAGCTCGCAGAGATCACGAGAGCAATTGAGAGGAAAACTTCCTCGCCTTTTGAAAAAGACAGTAAAAAGTTATCTCGAGTCTAATTATAATACTGAGCTCAGTCTAAAGTAAAGTAAATAATTAATCGTTCGGTTGCAACCATTTTCGTGACAAGTAAAAAACTTTATTTCTTTCTTTTGTGCGTCTATTTCATTATAATTGATTATACAATATCTCTTATTGTTTATTACGTTACTTTGCGAACATTCTTTACATTCACTTGTAATACGTATTAAATGAAAATGCGTTTCTTGCGAAATATATAAATCGTCTCTTGCGTGATGATAAAACTACCGAGTATTCGTTTCAGTGCGTTGCTAAAAAAGTTCTTATTCAATTACTTTATAATCTTCTAATAATTATCTTGCGAATTACGAATTATCTAGTATTACGTTCATGCTGTGGTGAATTAATGTGTCAATCAAAGACTGCATATTAAAATATTTAATTCAGTAAACTCAGTGAGAAACTTATTGCTTATGTTTTTGTCGTTGCTCATATTGTATGTATAGCTTATGTTTTAGTAATCGCTCGTGATATAGTATAATGCTTTGTTGTGATTCAGAAACGAGTTTGGTAATACTCAATCAGTATTAAACTTACAAATAATTCATTTAATAGAAGGATAAGAGTTATTCAGTAATTAGAAATAAAAGATTGATGCATTATTTCCCAAATTATACAAATTTTATCTGAAGTGATATTCTTGTAATAATTGATTTATGTTTATGTTTCCAACGATCCTTTCTTTAGAGAAGAGTAACTAATGCTGAGATTGACTACGTCAAGAGAGATTATAAGAAAAAATACTATGACAATTTTCTTCTAATGAAGCTTTTATATGATAAAGAAGAGCCTTAGTAAAACTTCAAAATATATTATGATACATATTTAAAGAAAGGACTGTTCTACGATAACCATTTATTTGTTCTTTTATGCATTTATTGTATTTCTATTGTCTTTTATATTATCTATGTACAATTTTGTTCACGAATACTGGGAAGGTTTTAGGGCAGTTTCCCTTCTCCTACGCAACAAATGTTGGTATTCTTTGTATAGTTCTGCCCACTCTAAACTTCTTTTTTTTTGAATTACATATACATTACGAAACGCAATCTCTCTCAATAAACGGATTCTTTTTATTTGTTCCTTCCTCATCTAATTCTCGAGATCAGGCTTGTGCGCGAGCTTGTGCAAACATTGGTCCTTCGAGCCGGATATAGATTTATGATTCCGGATAAAGATAGTAAAGTAAAGATTCATTTTAGCTATTGATACATTTACAAAGTACATCCGGATTGAGGAAGCAACAAATAGAGTTTCGCGAAGGTTTACATATAGAAATATTCAGATTAAATATTTTCACTAAAGCCATTTTGAATTGAATTCAAAACAATGGATTCAATAGTCAATCGTCTCGGTCAACAACTCGTCTTAAGTAGTTTCATAGCAAACGCCTATGATAATTTTATAAATGAAGGGTCCCCGGTAATTACTCAACAACAAATAGATAGGTACGTGGCATCTCTTAATAATCTTTGGACTCAATTCAGTAGGGAGAATGAGGGCATTCTGATGGCTCTCACTAGACTTCCAAGAGATGAAAGAATACCTCTTTTGACTCATTCATACTTTTCGGAATCATTATATACGGATACGCGTATATGTTATCTAGCATCTGTTGAACAAATAAAGTCTAGTCTTTCTTTACGTGAACCAGTTGTGTTAGGAGCGAGTCTTAGGGAAGAGGAACCAGTTGTCGTAAGGTCTAGTTCTCGTATTAATGAACCAAGTGCAACAAAAGATAGTGTAACTTCTGAGCAACCAGTTTTAACTAATTCTGTGTCAGTTCCATCGTTGTCTAATAAAATTCCTTCGACTAGCCATGTGATGTCTTATGGTTCACCATATGCTAGGCTTCCACGGATGGATATTCCTACCTTTGATGGTAATCCTGCAAAATGGCTTGAGTATCGAGATTTATTCCATTCTATGGTTGTATCTACATCCTTAACGGCTGTTGAAATGTTGCAATACCTAAAAACTAGTTTAATTGGTACAGCAGCTCATTTGATTCAAAACACTACATTAACTGCAGAGAACTTTTTAAAGGCATGGGAATCATTAGTATCGTTTTATGATAATACTCGACTTCAAGTCAACACAGCATTAAATTCATTAGTTAATCTGAAGCCTATGACAAAAGAATCGTCTGTCGAGTTAGAGCTGTTGTATACCACTGTGCTTCAAATTTATCGAACTCTGGAAACTTTGCAACAGCCAGTTGAAACGTGGGATGCCATTTTTGTTTACTCAACGGTGAGAAGGTTAGATTCGGAATCGGTGAAAGCTTGGGAGAATAAATTAGGTTCCTCAAAAATCCCTCCTTCATGGAAGGATCTTATCGAATTCTTAGTAACTCGTCTTTTTTCACTTCAGGCTTATGAGAAATCTCGAGGGATCAAGTTTCAGTTTAAGTCTCAACCAGCTACAGCCAAAACATATTATCAGGGTCAATCAAATGACAATTCAGGGTCAAATAAAAACGTTTGTCCAATTTGTAAAGGAAAACATTACGTTATGAAATGTCCTAAATACGTGGATGAGACTTTAGCTCAGAAATTAGCACTCGTAACTAAACACAAACTGTGTTTCAATTGCCTAGGAAATCATCGAGTTTCCCATTGTAAGGTAGTTAAACGTTGTCAGAAGTGCGGGAAAAAGCATCATACTACAATACACAAAGTAGAAGCTTCGTCGGAAAAGAAAGATGTAAAGTCTGAAGATCAGGTTCAATCTAGTTCTGCTGTGATGGATACGAACGCTGCTAAAGTTTTACATTCTATTGTCGATTCAAATGTACCTGCTTCTTGTGTCTTATTAGCGACAGCTAGAGTATTTATAATTTTTGATAGAAATGAAACAAGGAGTGTTCGAGCACTCATCGATCCCAGGTCAGAGGTATCAATTATTACGGAAAGAGTAGTTCAACAACTTAACCTGCCTCGTCGTAACTCTTCAATCTCTTTAGCAGGTATCGGTGGACAAGGGACTAATAAAACTAAAGGTATCACCTCGTTCGTAATCAAACCACGTTTTTTATCTAAATTCGAAATAAAAACAACCGCTTATATTCTGCCAAAGTTGACTTCGTCTATTCCTTCTCTTGCGTATGATAAGGATGCATGGTTGCATTTGAAGAATCTTAATCTAGCAGATCCGTCATTTAATAAGCCAGGTTCCATTGACCTAATAATAGGAATAGATTTGTACACTCAGATTATAGAGGAAGGTATAGTAAAGGGAGAACCCAATACTCCTATCGCTCAGTTGACCAAACTCGGTTGGATTGTTTCAGGATTAGCTAGTCTTAACCAAATTCGTTCTCATGCTCAGGGCTATCACGTGTCAGTTAATGATGATCTTCATGATCTACTTAAACGATTCTGGGAAACAGAAGAAGTTTCATTGTCTACTCAAACGTTGTCTAAGGACGAACAAGATTGCGAAGATCATTTTAAGGCTACTCACTCTCGCGACGCGGTCGGTAGATATATCGTTAAACTTCCGTTTAAAGATTCTCCGGATAAATTAGGAGATTCCAAAGCTAAAGCCATTCGACAAATGGTTAATATGTCTAATAAATTTTCGAATAATAAGTCTCACGGTAAATTGTATACGGATTTCATCGAGGAATACGAGAAATTGAACCATATGAAGCGCGTAGATAAAAATCTAATTGAACCAAACAGAGTCTATTATATGCCTCACCACGGAGTTTATCGAGAACAGAGTCTCAGTACAAAGTTGCGAGTCGTTTTTAACGGCTCCAGTAAAACAACTACCGGTTATTCGCTTAATCAAATTCTACATGCGGGAGCAAAATTGCAAATCAATTTGTTTAACGTTCTCATATGGTTTCGAGTGTTTCGATACGTCTTTTTCGCGGATATTGAAAAGATGTACAGACAGATACGCGTACATCCTGACGATTGGGATTTTCAAAGGATTGTGTGGATAGATTTTCTTGGTAAACTTATCATCTTTATTCTTCTCACAGTAACTTATGGTTTAATATGCGCACCCTTTCTAGCATTACGGGCTTTTGAGCAATTGATTCTTGACGAAGGTCATAGATTTCCCTTGGCTATGCCAACTATGAAAAAAGGGAGGTATATCGACGACTTCTTTGGAGGAGAAGATACAATTGAGAAAACACAATTGGTAATTGAGCAAGTAAACAATCTTTGCATGGCGGGCGGTTTTCCTTTAAAGAAATGGGTCAGCAATAATCCAGAAATTCTAAATTCTATTCCTTTGAATCATAGACTTAACAATACATCTGTTTAAATAGACGAATCTTCCATCATACATGCGTTAGGTTTAGCTTGGCATCCATCGACTGATCAATTTCGATTTACTTTAAATCTTGAAGAACCAAATGTCATTTCGAAAAGGACTATTCTCTCGACTATTTCAAAGATATTCGATCCATTAGGATTTCTATCTCCTGTTACTATTTCGGGCAGGATTCTTGTTCAGGAATTATGGTCTAGTGGACTTGACTGGGATGACGAACTCCCTCCTGTCCTTTTAGCTAAATGGAAGCAATTCATGTGCCAGTTACAAGAAGCATCAAGCTTTACGTTTCCAAGATGGATTGGATCAAACCAAGTTGACTCATTTGAAATTCATGGATTTTGCGATGCATCTCAGCACGCAATCGCTGCTGTTGTTTATCTTAGGTCTTGTTCTAATGAGTCAGTAGTTACCGTCACACTTGTAGCAGCAAAGACGAAGGTAGCCCCTCTAAAAAGACTTACTATACCGCGACTAGAATTATTAGGAGCAGTTCTACTCACTAAATTGATGATCTCGATTCTTCTTACTCTCGAAAGACTTGATATTCCTTTATTCGCTTGGATAGACTCGCAAGTTGCTTACACATGGATCACCAATCATCCTCGATGGAAGGAATTTGTTCGTAATAGAGTTTGTTTCATCCAAGATTCGTTGCCACAATGTAAGTGGGGTTTAGTTCCAGGAATTAAAAATCCGGCGGATTTAGCTACGAGAGGGATTTCTCCTTCGCATTTGAGTGAAAGCTCCATATGGTGGAGTGGACCAGAATGGCTTTCTCAACCCAGTTCTGATTGGCCACAAACTCCGTTGCCATGTGGCATTGAAAACCTTGAAGAAAGAGAGAACAAAATCTGTTCGGTGGTCACTAATAAAGTCTCAGAAGTATGGAATCTTATCTATAAATATTTGAATCTTACAAAATTGCTTCGCGTTACTGCGTTGTGTAGAAAGTTTATTCGTAGGACACGCAAAGATCTTGATGTAACTATAAATCCTCTTCTTTCAGTTAGTGATGTTTGTCATGAGCGTGACTTTTGGATAAAGATTATTCAACGTTGTTCATTCTCTTCTGAGATTAAAATTATCTCGCAAGGACAATCACTTTCTAAATCGAATCCGTTAGTACGCCTAACTCCTTATATAGATGCAAATGGAATGCTTCGAGTAGGAGGAAGACTTCAAAATTCCTTATTAACAGAAGAAAATAAACATCCCTTCATACTACCCAAAGATTCAGCTCTCACGAATTTAGTTATATCAGACGCACACTCTCGAACCCTTCATGGTGGAACACAAGTTACGTTAGCTTTTATTAGACAAACTTATTGGATTATAGGAGGTCGAGTAGTGGTTAAGTCATTCATTCTGAAGTGTGTTAGATGCACTCGATTTCGTCAACAACGAGCTCAACAACTTATGAGGCAGCTCTCAGTTGAACGAGTTATTCCATCTCAAGCATTCTTACACTCAGGTGTAGACTATGCTGGACCGTTTACTCTCAAAACGTGGAAGGGTAGAAAAGCTAAGACATATAAAGGCTATATTTCACTTTTCGTTTGTCTCGCTACTTCAGCTATTCATTTAGAGTTGGTCACTGATTACACCTCAGAAGCATTCATTGCTGCTTATCGACGTTTTACTTCCAGACGAGGTATATGTTCTACTCTTACTAGTGATTGTGGAACGAACTTTCAGGGAGCCGATAAGGAATTTAAACAACTTTTCTCTGAGGCCTCTGATCATTGGAAAGACATAGCTTCTTGTTTATTAGGTGATGGCACGCAATGGAAGTTTAATCCTCCTTCCGCTCCTCATTTCGGAGGAAAATGGGAGGCTGGTGTCAAATCAGTCAAGTATCATTTAAAACGCACAATTGGGGATACTTTACTAACTTACGAAGACATGACTACTCTTTTAACACAAATTGAGGCAGTATTAAACTCGCGTCCTCTTTGTCAATTGTCGGACGATCCAGATGATATTTCAATTATTACCCCGGGGCATTTTCTTATTGGAGGCGCTCTCTCAACCATTCCTGAACCATCATTATCTTTAGTTCAAATTTCTCACTTAAACAGATGGCAATTACTGCAACAAAAACTTGAGCACTTTTGGTCGCACTGGTCAAAAGATTACTTACAGAGACAACTTGCTATTTATAAATGGAATAGTGTAAATCATTCTATAACAGAGGGTTCAGTGGTTCTCGTGGTTGATGAGCGTTATCCACCGTCGAAGTGGCCTTTAGGCAAAGTTATTAAAATACACCCAGGACCTGATGGTCTTACTAGAGTTGTTACGGTCAAGACTCAATCGTCAGAATTTAAACGTCCAATTGCTAAGTTGTGTCCTTTGGCAGTTGATCGGGTTTGTTTGCAATTTATTCGTCAACTACGTTAACGAAGGCGGGCGGAAATGTTTGAAATCAACGTGTAAAGAGAGAGAGATTGTATAAGTGCAGCCATCTATGGCGTTCGTATTGCGGTAGGTCGGAACGCGCGAATATGTATGCGAAAAATAGGTCCCGACCGCGTAGTAACTCAGGCGTTCGAGAACGGCCGAGCGCGGACTTCCCGCGCGCTTGCGTAAGGATATTGGGAGGGGCGCGCAGCCCAGGCGAGCGAGCATTCGTTACCCAGATCTCGTGCACGATACATCGTGCGTTATATCTAAATTCGATACAGAATTGCGTCATCTTTTGTGCATCGTGTCGTTAAGTTGTGAGGTAGCTGATATCTGCCTCTCCGTGTACAATAGTAACATAATTATTTCTCATACCTCAATCAACGAAAGATACGGACAATTACGATCATCACCGAGAGGAATCCAGTGATATCCGTCCCGGCGAGACATGCCAGCACGTGGAACGAAGGAAGGCAGCCATTTTTCTGAAACGTTCGAGAGAGCCTTTTCGACAGGAATCACGAGCCCTTTCGAAGTCTTGGATAAACGAGAGAGATAAGGATTGAGCCTTTTTGATATACTCATTGTGTGAACATCCTAGGTGATGTTATCGTCTATGAAAGGTAACCTGTTTAAATATACTCGAGTGAAAACGTTAGACTCTCGTCTACCGTTACTGAGTGTGAACGTTAGACATTCGTCTACCGTTACGAGAGAGATCATCAATCCTCTCAAGGTTATTCTCTGCCATTACAGCTCGCAGAGATCACGAGAGCAATTGAGAGGAAAACTTCCTCGCCTTTTGAAAAAGACAGTAAAAAGTTATCTCGAGTCTAATTATAATACTGAGCTCAGTCTAAAGTAAAGTAAATAATTAATCGTTCGGTTGCAACCATTTTCGTGACAAGTAAAAAACTTTATTTCTTTCTTTTGTGCGTCTATTTCATTATAATTGATTATACAATATCTCTTATTGTTTATTACGTTACTTTGCGAACATTCTTTACATTCACTTGTAATACGTATTAAATGAAAATGCGTTTCTTGCGAAATATATAAATCGTCTCTTGCGTGATGATAAAACTACCGAGTATTCGTTTCAGTGCGTTGCTAAAAAAGTTCTTATTCAATTACTTTATAATCTTCTAATAATTATCTTGCAAATTACGAATTATCTAGTATTACGTTCATGCTGTGGTGAATTAATGTGTCAATCAAAGACTGCATATTAAAATATTTAATTCAGTAAACTCAGTGAGAAACTTATTGCTTATGTTTTTGTCGTTGCTCATATTGTATGTATAGCTTATGTTTTAGTAATCGCTCGTGATATAGTATAATGCTTTGTTGTGATTCAGAAACGAGTTTGGTAATACTCAATCAGTATTAAATTTACAAATAATTCATTTAATAGAAGGATAAGAGTTTTCAGTAATTAGAAATAAAAGATTGATGCATTATTTCCCAGATTATACAAATTTTATCTGAAGTGATATTCTTGTAATAATTGATTTATGTTTATGTTTCCAACGATCCTTTCTTTAGAGAAGAATAACTAATGCCGAGCTTGACTACGTCAAGAGAGATTATAAGAAAAAATACCATGACAATTTTCTTCTAATGAAGCTTTTATATGATAAAGAAGAGCCTTAATAAAACTTCAAAGTATATTATGATACATATTTAAAGAAAGGACTGTTCTCTAATAACAATTTATTTGTTTCTTTTCATGTATTTGATACATTTATTGTATTTCTATTGTCTTTTATATTATCTATGTACAATTTTGTTCACGAATACTGGGAAGATTTTAGGGCAGTTTCCCTTCTCCTACGCAACAAATGTTGGTATTCTTTGTATAGTTCTGCCCACTCTAAACTTCTTTTTTTTTGAATTACATATACATTACGAAACGCAATCTCTCTCAATAAACGGATTCTTTTTATTTGTTCCTTCCTCATCTAATTCTCGAGATCAGGCTTGTGCGCGAGCTTGTGCAAACACTCTGTAATCCTGTAATCCCATAACCCCTTGACCCTAACACACCAAAACCCCATAACCCCATAACCCCATTCTAAAATATGCCCAATTACATTTGAATACGCATCATGTCTTACATGCACAATGTCACGACTCATTCCAAAAACTGCATTACCATGTCGTCAGTATCCAAAAACTCCATAAAAATCATAACTTAATGCCGTACTTAGTACCGCGGCGGGTACGGTTGTAGCCGGACGGGGAAGTTGATTAACCACACGTCTCGGAATTCTATGTTATCATGGTCGCCACTCGATTTTTACCTCGGCCTATCGAGAAAGATACTAATTCATGCGGACAAACCTTTCGCTGACTTCACTGATTCCCCTTTCTACGACTTTGTTTCAGCTTCCATCTGTCTCTGGTTCGACCCTCTGGACTCTCGGACCGCTGTGTGCTGAAGGGACCCTTTGCCGCTTCGCTGGATCACCGTCACTCTGGAGGATTGCGTCGATGGAGGATTTCGAGCGGCCGACAGGTAAGTAGGTTCGGTATGGATGAAAGTCTTTTCAGGTTCTTCGCCGCCGGATGTTTTTTCAATAAATGTCACACGTAATCTTCCGAATAATAGGTAGAATATAATTTATTTCTCCTTTTTCAGTTACATGGACGTTATTGTCGAATAAGCGGGATTACGCTAGCCGCTGAGCGGGATCGTTCTCGCTCTCTGATCGCTTGCCGTTTGCGAGTTCCGTTCCGTTAAGATACTACGCGAGAAGTTAGGAAGACGAGTTTGTGAGTGTTGGCTCGATGCGACCGCTCGCATCGAGTTCCGAGAGACGAATCCTCGATCGCTGGGCTCGCTTGCCCTGCCTCGCTGTCGCTGGGGCTATCCCCACTACGCGCCCTGATCATTCTTCCAGGCCTTTCGCACGCAGCTGTGTCAACAGCTCCATTGTTCTGGCTCGCACATCTGGCAGACACCTGAGTGTTTTCGCACAACTCGCCGTATTCCGTTCGCTCGCTTTTGACTAGCCACATTGTTCTCGGCCGCACATCTGCCGTACACCTGTGGCTAACTCGTGTTTACATTTCCGCATTCCGATCGTCTTCGCACTTCGCGTATTCGAGAAAGCATATTTACGCTTCGCGCTATTCAAGGGCGACATTCTCCTCGCCGTAGTTTCTAGATAATTCGAGATGCTTTCGCGATAGAAGCTCTATGCTCAGACTTACAAAATAATGTCGTTTCCGCGTATCCGCGCCCCGAATCGTTTGATACTCGGCAAGCCGATATTCCGTGATGCTGACACCAGGCTTGCTTAGCGGCAAGCGTGTTTCGCTTTTTCGCCCCGATTTGGCGTTACCGCGTTCCGACTCGCTCGAGACTCGGCAGGACGAGTCTCTGTCGACTCTGCAACGCGTGTGCTTAGCATTAAGCGGTTTCCGCTTTTCCGCCCTAATTTGGCGTTACCGCGCTCCGACTCGCTCGAGATTCGGTAGGACGAGTCTCTGTCGACTCCACGACACGTATGCTTAGCGGTAAGCGGTTTTCGCTCTCTCGCCCCGACTTTGCGTTACCGTGCTCCGACTCGCTCGAGACTCGGTAGGACGAGTCTGTAGTGACTCCACAACACGCTTGCTTAGCGGTAAACGGTTTCCGCTTCGATGCACCGAGTTTGCTTCGCCGTACTCCGACTCGCTCAAAACTCGGTGGGGCGAGTCTAAAGGGACTCCACAACACGCTTGCTTAGCGGTAAGCGGTTTCCGCTTCGATGCACCGAGTTTGCTTCGCCGCACTCCGATACGCTCGAAACTCGGTGTCGATGTTCTCGCGTGTTTCCTGACACCGTCGCTCGACCGGTTCGCGCGATTATGCTCTCACCCCGCGAACTCCGTTTCCGGTTACCGGATCTGCTCGAGATTAAGCAAAACGCTTTGCCCGCGATCACTCGTCATACCCACGAACGGGTATCCCATTCGGACGATCGGTTCGCCGATTCTTTGTTCTCGCGCTGCAGCGCGATCGTATTCCGCTTAGACTATTCGGCCGTCGCCACGGTTTCGCAGTCTCGCGTTTCGTTTGTTCGACACATGCAAGGAAAGGAGCTCATATCCGGATAAATTTATTAATCTTGATGCGCGCTTTATTTATTCCGTCGCATCGTAATTGATATAGAACTAATCTAATTAAACGTCGTTCGTTTTAGTCGGCCCGCTGGCCTCGCGCTTCTTCCCTGCTGTCATCGCCTGGGCTCGCCGCTGCTGCTGCTGCTGCTGCTGCTGCTGCTGCAGCTGCTGCATCGCCGCATCTGGCCGATGGCTCCTCAGCTGTTGGCTCGGCCGCCGCTTGGCTGGTCGTCGGTTGGTGCAGCCCAGCGGACGGCTGCACGGTCAGTGTCAGGGTCGTCGGGGGATCGTTTTCTACCGTGGTTTTCTGGAACATCTCGGAGTTGGCATCGATAAATCAGTTTAATCGGCCGCGGAGATCTTCAAGCGTGCCCTCGGTGTCGAGGCCGAGGGTCTGGAGTTCGATTATTAGCTCGGCTTTGGTGAGCCGGTAATAATGCGTCTTTATTTTACACACGTCTTGTGCCTGAGCCTTTCGGTCCAGTCCCTGTTCGGGCGCCATAAAACGCGCCGATAAGGTTTTTTTCCCCTCCCATACGCAGTCCCCTCCACATGTTCCTCTCGATAATTCTCTGACTCTCGCATTTGACATCTGACCGACCACAGCCGAACATGTGTCTCTCGAGGAGCGTTTCTACGGTTGAAGGTACTTAATATAATTGAGTTGTATACGTTGAATTCAACACTAAATTAAATATTTCACATAAGGATATTCAACCTCAGTCCCTCATAACCAGCGACCGCAATGTGTGGACAAGGTAGAGACGGATTCTTTCTCGATCGACTCAGGGAAGGCTCGATTAATAACTAGACACGATGATACGTCGACTAGCTGTGATCGGACTTGAAGCGACGATTGCATTGATGATGTAAGCGTATGGCGGTTGAATTAATGTAAGAAGGTATGTAATCTGATTTTTGTAAGCGAATGGCGTTTTCATTATTGTAGGGGGGTATGTTTTAAATTTTAACGACTATTTGATACACTGAAGAAGGCCACAGTTATGGCCGAAACGTTTGTCATTACTTTGTTCGAAATATACACAATAACATAAACAACCTGCTGGTTCGCAAGCCCTTTGTTTGATTATTGTTATTCCAAGCGAACACTATATACTAATTGTCAATATTTAAAGTCGCGTCAATTTTTGGACAGAGGGAGGGGCCACTTAACGTGGAATGTCACATGTGTATTTGAAACTAAATTAAGTCGCAATTAAAAATAAAATATAAAGAAATGTTCGCGGGGTAAAAACATAGAGACAAGAATTTATGCATGGAAAATGGTTAAGGATACCACCATTGAAATAAGGTTAAGGTTATTTAAAGTTTTAAGACGTTTGATTTTACTGATTCCATAACCAGCCTGTTCCGTCGATTTCGTCGATTTAATTGACGTTTAATAGGACATTATTGGAAATATAATTTATTTAATTTAAAATAACTATTATATTGGATTTTACTTATGCAGTGGTCGATCTTCTTCAGACCCGCTCGGAAGTATATAAAAAAAAGAAAATCGTTACAAGCTTAAGGTGACAGCGAACCGGCCGAGTCCGCGACAGCGACGAAGACGCCGGGAGTCAAAGACCGATACGTCAGCCAGACCCGTGACAACGCTAACGACCGCCGCGAATCCAATGCCTACGCCGATCGACCCAAACCCGCGATGCTAATAAACTCGTTATACATAATAAACTCCCGGGAATCCGTTAGTTTATAGACCACTTTTAAAATAGAGGGATAGAAAGGGGAACAATAACTCGAAAAAGGAGAAAAGAATTACGAGACTTACTACTTAATGATGTGTTACGTTCAATCTGGCTGGATCTTTTTGGGCCCTGTGGATACGCTCTCGTCGATACTCAATAAGTTTAAGTTCGCGCACAGAATTTAACTTAAAACTCAAGATCGGATTTAAATGTGATACTGTTCGTAAAACAGAAGAGAAAGGAAGTAAATTGAACTGGAGAAATGAACCGAAGGGAAGAGAATTTTATCTAAAAGATGAACCGGGGTGAAGAGGTAAACTGTCTGAAGAGGAGCTGAACTAAAAGAAGGAGTCCCGTGATGTCGCGATTTATATAGGATAGTTCAAAGGATGGAAGAAGTGGATTTTATGTGGGATGCGTCTCGTTTTTGTTTCGAGGATATCTTATTGGCGGGATGTTTTTCACCCAAGAGATGGATTTTTAAGTTTTCGCTTATCCTGGAGAGCTAGGTAATTTTTACGGCTGTTCATTAGTGAGTCCTTTCGTAAGGCCCCCACTGTCTTATCGGGGGTACAACTCATCGCTCCTTCCAGTGATTTATCTCGCTGATTTCTCTTTTATTAGTGTTCGAAGTTGAACAATTGTACGTAAGCTTCATACGAGTAATGTTATTAGCAAGCTAAGTTCCAGACCGTTAAAAGCGTTTCCCTTAATTTTATTGTATTTTCATACGGTCGTACCTCACTTATTGTTCGAAGTTCACGCGCAAATTCGAGCGTCTGTAAGATCACGCGCCCGCTGCGTGTACATCCATCGAGCGAGCGAGCAACAACGCGAGCAAATAAACACCCCCGAAACGACGCGATCGTACCTCGCGATCGCCTCTCAGTCAGACGCTCGTAACGAGACCAAGCACTCAGTCGACTTAAGTCATACCTCGCTCGCTCCGTTCCTCGCTCGCTCGCGGACTTCTCTATCCGAATCGAGCCTGTAATCGTGCAGGAGAGTCGAACGTTTCGTTCTCCACTACAGTTTGTGATTGTGAAAGAGAGTGCGACCGACGACGAACAGCCTGTAAGCGGTGCAAGACCCCGCTCAACGCTTTCAACAGCAACGAAACGCAAATCGTTCTCAAGGACTGGAGAAACGAAAGACTATCATCGCTCTCTCACTGCACTGTTACATTGAGCATGGGCTATCATCGCTCTCTCTCACTGCACTGTTATATTGAGCATTAAAGTTTTTGTCGTTACTCTCGTATTATTCTCTCTTGCTCCCGAGTACTTACGGGAATCCTCCGAATCACACCCGCTTCGAGCTCAAGTCTGAGCGACCCCGCATCCCAGGCGATCTCATCGAGATCGTTACTGAACAATTAGGGTCCCTTATTTATTTTGCGACCCTGTTTTTAGTACCGACAGACAAATGCATTCCATCTAATCTTAATTGCAGTTTTATTACAAACAGAAACCTCCGTTACGTGCCCTTACAAGATTTCTAAAAGCACGTTTTAGACCTCATTTCTATTTGTCGGAACATTGCGCGGGCAATTTTGAGCTAGTCGCGCGATGCAATAAAGATCTTCAGCAAACTCCGTCTGGGATTAAGGCCCCTTTGGCGCGTCATGTCGCCGTGTTTTATAGTAGTGGGCCAGACAAAGTTGATAAAACGTAGTCGTATATGCTTTGTCTGATTGAATTTTGTCATCTGGAAGTTTTCTCTCGATTTCTCGACCTCATTTAGCAAACATAAAGGAAAATAAGAAATAGCGTCGAGATCATAACTCACTTGCTGATGGATAACCGTCCGTGCTCAGTTACTTATCTTAATCTTAAAGGCTATCTTAGACGCATAGAAATTTCCGCAAAAAAGGAAAAACGTAGAGTTCGCAAAAAATGCAGTTTAAAATTTCAAATGCCTGTAACTTTAAGAAGAAAAAAGATATTGTAAAAAATGAGATAATCTTTTTCTTTTTCGTTTTTCACTGTACTTGCTCGGGGGGGGGGGGGAGATAAGACCCGGATTTGCGAATTGGTCGAAATGCTGGTTTTCGAAGGACCAGAGGGGCAATTCCTTCACGAGAAGCGAAAAGGAAAGCGAAATAGCAAACTGAAAGCGACTCATCGTTTCGTTGCCCGATGTTCTCGTGGTAGCCTTGTGTGGTGCCCGGTCCTCCCTGCGGTGGTGGAGAACGGAAAGCGTGCAGCAGGCAAGGATGTGCAGCCGGCACAATGTGCAAGTAGGCAGGCAGGCAAAACGTGCAAACGGGCAGACAGGCGATATAGGCACTCAAGTGCAGGCAGAGGCAAGCAAGCAAGGCCCGAGATCAGTAAGTCGACTCGTTGAGATCCAAAAAATGTGCGTGTTGACGCGATCACCTCCAAACTCAGAGTGTGTGCTCCGGTACTCCTCAGCTCACGCACCTGCGAATTGCGGCGCGAGCGAGTACCAAGATCCAGTAATAAGTGCCACCCGCGGGCGGGCAGCACGAGTCGGGTGAGTCGCGCGAAATATTGACATGCTAACGATCGCGATCCGCCAACGTTCCGCGCGAGTCATTAAACGCGAATTTTAGGTTGCCGACGGCCACGCTTCAACAATGTTTAACTAATGATACGAGACGCAACTTATCAACTAATAGGTAACGCGAACATCAAACAATCAACTTAGCGACTAATATGTACACGCAGTAACTATATACACGTGAGCTCCAAACAGTACTTTTTTTTACGTGAGGAAATTTTCAACTACCGGGCTAAGAGCCCAGTAGCCCCCCGGATGTTAGGGGGGAGACTCCCTCGCCCTTCTGGCAAGGGTGCAAGGGAAGTGTGGGATTCTATACATGCACATCGCCCACGATACTGCATGTATAGCCTACCCACTAAGACCTCACGGGTGTCCTTACCTACGCCTTATGGGGGCGCCCGGGAACGTTTATCACTGGATCCAGACGCCCCCAGCGCTAGGCCTAACTGGCCCTCTGCTCTGAGTCGGTTGACTCTGCAGCTATGGAGGGAATATCGTCAGTGACGGGGTGTGGACACCTCCCACCCCGCCACTCCTCCCGTTGACTTGTGGGAGGTTGAGTCGATGACCGGTGCCAGCCGGTACGCCGACCTCCCACCCCGGGGACCAACCCTCGTCGAAGGGAAGGGCCCGGGGTGTTTAACATCGCGCGCGGCTTCAAGTGTCGCAATGCCGCCTTAAAGGCGGTACAGCCCTATGTAGACTGGGCTGTATAGTATGTAGATATTGTTTAGGCGGGTCCGTCGCATCAAGGGTTTTTCTCTCCCCGACAGACCCGTTCCGCCTCCTCCTTAGCGGACATTACCTGGCCGCAGAAGACCAGGAATGGCAGGAATGCCCGCCACTTCGTTTCACTCCTGACCATAGCCGCCACTACGGCCGGGAGGGAGAAGTCACTCCCGATCTCTCCCTGTAGGACACGGCGCTGCACAGCCCACGCTAGACATTCCTCCAGCGTGTGCTGCGCCGTGTCCCTCGTCGCGTCACAGTTATGGCAGTTGGTGGCTGCCTCCTTCCCAATGCGACACAGGTACTCACCGAAACATCCATGTCCGGTGAGCACCTGTGTCGCCCTATATGTCAACCCGTGTCCTCCTTCCCGCCAAATTGGGATTGGCAAGATATTCTCGCCATTTATCTATGAGGACCGCCTTTTCCTGGAGCTTAATTACTCGACTGGCCCCGTTCCAGACAGGCCCCCTCGGAACCCGCAGCTGCCTGGTACGCCGATATACCTCGGCGTATTGCGCAGCTGCGATTTCTAGCGGAAGGAGCCCCGACAGCATCGCCTTGATCCGTGCGGAGCCCGCCGCCACTGGCGCACAAATCGGGGCGCCATAGAGTGCCACGGACTGCACCGTCGCGGGATGGCATAGAGACGGCGAGCATGTCCGCTCGCCTCCCCCAGGTTTGGCATTAGTTTTGCCAGATTATTTGCTATTCTCATCATCCTGGGAGTAATGCGAGCAAAGTGCTCGCCAAAGCTTCAGGTGCCGTCCAACCATAGGCTCAAAAGTTTTATTTGGGCCCTTACGGAGACACGGGTCCCCTCCACCGTAACGTACCTCCCCCTTGCTCGGTTGTAAAAGAAAACAACTTGTGTTTTCTGGGGAGCCACCCGGAGTCCCAGGTTCTTAATGATAGCCACCACACATGCCACGGCGACGTTGGCTTTTTGTTGGGCCTTCTCCCAGTCGTCGCCCTTTACCCCCAGAAATGTGTCATTCGCAAACCCATTCAACCAGCATCCTGGGGGGAGGGCGATCCTAAGTGCGGCGTCATATCCGAGATTCCACAGGAATGGTCCTAGGACCGACCCCCGCGGAACCCCCCGCACCACCAGCCGTACTCTCAGGTGTCCATCCCTGTCGATGTAGACCAATCTCCTGTCCCGGAGATAGTCAAAGATGACCGCAATCAAATAGGGATGCACGTTGTGGCGAATCAGTGCTCCCCTAATGATCGGCCAGGGCAGGGTGTTGAATACGTTCGCAATATCGAACGAGATATCCAGTAACACCCTGCCTTCCTCCGCGGCGGCTTCCGTGAGGGCTCGAATGCGGTTAATCGCATCCACCGTTGACCTGTCCTCTCGGAAGCCGTACTGGTCCGGCGATAAGTCCGGACCAGTCCGGGACAGGTGCTGGACGAGTCGGTCGGCTATGACCCGCTCAAACAACTTGCCGACCTCATCCAGCTGACAGATTGGTCTATACCCTGACGGTTGGTCGGCTGGTTTCCCCACTTTGGGAAGGAGGACCAATTTTGCCACCTTCCTCCGTTTGGGGAACCGGTCTTCCCTCAAGCATTTAGTAAAGAGCACCCTAAGGTGCTCGGCCAGTTCCCCTGTGACCAAGAACCACGCCCTGCTTGGGACTCCGTCAGGCCCATGAGCTTTCCCCGCCTTCATCCGTTTGGCGGCGTTCGCGAGCTCCTCCATACTGACCCCGAGTCCTTCCTCCCACTCCACCGGCGGTGGAGCGGGAGCGTCGCCGGCCCTCTCCTCCGGATCATCGGGAAAGAGGGTGTCAACGACCTTCTCAAGAAACTCGGGGTCCAACGACTCCGTCGCAAAGGGTGCCCATGGCCTGAGCTTGTTCAAGACTATCCTGTAAGGGCTCCCCCACAGATCCTCCTCAAGGGCCTGAAGGAGCTCTCCCCAAGCTCTGTCTTTAGCCACCTGAATGGCCACAGAGAGGGCCCGCTTGGCAGAGCGGTAACTCTCTCTTGCCTCCTCTAGCCTTGAAGGATCTTGGCTGCGCCGGGCTCGCAGCCAGATTTTTCTAGCGTAGACGGAGGAGCGCCTTAACTCGGCAATCTCCTCCATCCACCAATATGCTTTTCGACGTTGACTTGGCCTGGATCGAAGCATACCGGCGTCACACGCCTCAGTCATAATATCTCCGATCCTATCAGCCATATCGTCCACGTCGGCAGAGACATCTTCTAGAGTGTCCTCATTCCAAAGTGAGGTATGGACCGCGGCCCAGAACATTTCGCGGTCCATCTTCCTCCACTGCCACCTCGGGAACTTTTTATCAAGCTCCCGACGGCGGGCCTGAGCCCCCGGCTTGATGGCCGAGAGGGAGAACTCGATGTACGCGTGATCCGACATTGTCTCGGCCTCTATAGCCACCCTCCAACCCGAGATTCGGCGTGCGGCCGCAGGGTTGGCCCAGGTCGTGTCAACGATGGACCCCCCCCCCTCTCGACCGCACGCAAGTCTGTACGGTGTTTAACACACACAGGCCCAGGCCCGCCGTCCATGCCTCGAGGATTCTTTTTCGGTTATTCGTGGCCGGGGACCCCCACAACGCTGATTTGGCGTTAAAGTCCCCAGCCACGATCACCGGCGCTGGGTTGACTCTCTCGACGACGCGACGTATGTCATCGAGAGCTGCTTCAAACCTAGCCAGATTCATGCTAGGGGGCAGATATACCCCCACAACAAGAATCTGGCCCCATCTCACGACAACAGATCCGTCGCCTGCTTCTATTCGAGTTGATCGGATCCATTGTCCGCCTCCAAGTAATCGCAACAGAGCCGCACCGGCCAACCGCCCAACACGGGTGGTTTGGCGGCGTTCGGTACGGCTCCGCAATGATCCCCAGGCCACTGCCGCGCTTAGCCATGGACTGAAGAAACAAGTCCTGAGCGGCGCGGCAGTGATTTAGATTGGCCTGGAAAATATTTGGGGGCATTATATTTCCTTTTTGTTGTTAGAGGCCCCCCCCTCTTTCTTTTCTCTTGGCCCGTCTTTTGCAGGAGGTTCCTCGTTTAAAGCTTTCTTCCTCGATTGCTTTTTCCTGGACAGTTTCTTCGTAGCCACGTCCTCCTCGCTCCCTTCCTCGCGAGTTTGCGGTCTCTTGAGGATGGGTCTATCCGCCTCCATTGCAGAAGAGGAACCGGACTCTGATCCAGTGTTCTCCACCGCTCTCATCTCTACGTCTTCCCTAGATGTTGTGGGTTGAGTCTGTGTGACTGCCCATCCGGGTCTCCTCTTCTTCCTCGCTGCTGTGCAGGCCTTGCTTCCTGCCCTGTGCGCGGAGGGTCTCTTCAAATCCGCGCACACCGGGCAGTTGACCTTTTCCCTGCAATCACGTGCACGGTGACCTTCCGCACCACACCTGTAGCACCTGGCACCTCTGTCCACGGTACTTGTGCACGTCGCCCGGACGTGACCCCCCTCCAATCACCGAAAACATTGGAGGGACCTCGCCTCGAGCTGCTGCACCCTCGCAGTAAACCATCCAAGTTGTAGTTTGTTACCGCTACCATGGATGGCTCTGGGCACTTTGTCCATGCCGTTAGCAACCTGTTGGGGCCTCGTCTGAACGGGCCCACCTGGATTTGCGACTTTTGCCGCCAGCAGTTCCCTTCTTCTGGGGTGTCTCTGCTGCGGCTCCTGCCCGGCTTCTCGGACCTCCCTGGCTCTCCGTTCTCTTGCCGTCTTTTCTTTTCCTACTCTTTTTAGGAGTGGAGGTAACAGAGCTGGCTGGTGATGATGTCAAAGCCGGATCTGCACTACTCGCGGGGGCTGATTTTCTCGCGGGTCTGGCTATAATTCCCGGGGGTGGCATGGCTATTCTCGCCGTTAGCTCCCGGACTATCTCATCGAACCTTGTCTCCATTTTCCTCATCTCTGACATAATTTTGTCTTCCAGTCCCCTGTCTTCTTGTTGGTCGTTCCTCGGCGGCACCGCTGGGTCAATCAACATGGGGGATTTTCCCAGTATCGATGGTCTGAACGCCGCCGGGTACCCTCCACTACGATCTCCCTAAGGGCTTACACCTGAGTAGAATTTTGAAAAAATCGATTTTCTTTTTATTGCATTTCTTGAAAATATATAGTTTCAAAAATATTGTGTTAAAATATTATTAAGAAATTCGAAGAATTGTAGAAGTTACGGAAGTTTTACTGAAGCGGGGCGGAGCGGAGTGTAGCGGTATCGCGCCTTTTTCGCCGGTATCGCGAGATAGCTCTCTCCTCTCAGGACTTCGTGTCCTTCGAGAAGCCTCTCCTCAAGTCGTCATCGAAGGACTTTTATATGGCCCCGGAATTGCCGACTAAAAATAAAATTATAAAAAAAATTTTTTTTAAACAATTTTATTGTTAATTAACAAAAAAATTTTTTTTAATTATTACTATAATTTTCGAGTCAAAATAAAACTTTTTTGTCTTTTGCATTTTTTTCGTAAGACGAGTTGTTTTCAAGTTATAGCATTATAAACAATTAATGATATCCAAATCTCTTCTCAAACTTTAAACGCGTTTTTTTCGAAACATGGTTTTAAAAAACGATGTTCACGATATCTCGAGAACGGATCGATAGATCTTTTTGAAATTTGGACACGATATTCTTGGATGCTTTGTCTAATTAGCTACGATCAAACTTTTATAAATTTTTTGTTACAAATGTTTAAAAAATGCATTGGTAACTTAAAAAAATAGGTAAAAAATCGACTTCAAATTTCAAACAGCCGCCATTTTTCGAATTTTTTTTGGCTCGTAGCTAACTGTCTTGTATATAACTAATTAGGAATTTAATGCATATTTTTGTACCAGATGACGTGACAACCCAAAATGGTGAACACCGCAAAAAAAACGGGGCTTACGCTGATGCCAATAAACAATATTTATTGTTAATAAATTTTAATTAAAAAATTCACAAACGTACTAGAATACATGCTCTTTTTAACAGAAAAAAAAGTTTTTGAATAAAGCAATTATTTCCCGAGAAAAAAATTCCCAAAATATGGTCACTTTACTCAGGTGTAAGCCCTTAAGAGTTTCCTCCTGTCTACTCGGCACGTTCTCCGTGTCGTCCGGTGAGTTGTCGTCCATGACAACATTGGACTTGTTTCTCCCCTTCCTCTGCATGATAGACTTTTCTTGTCTATCCGGCAAGGGGGGGGGGTGATTGGGAGACTCGTCAACGACAACCTCTATTTTCTCCCCCCATGGGACACCTTGGCGTTCCTCCAGTTTTTTGCCAAGCTCTGCCACTTGCTCTTCCAGGCTGGCTGTTTTGCGCCAGAGGTCTTCTACCTCGGTGTCTCTGACCACAGCCTCGTCGCCAGTTTTTAGGCGACTAATCAAGTGCGCGGCTGCCGCGCTGATCGTAGAGGCAGCCTTGTTAAGGCTGCCCTGATTTCCTCCTTTTAGATTTTTGCTGATGGTGTTCACCTTATCGACCACGGCCACCTGTTCAACGATCAGTTGTGCCAGGTCTTCCGTGGGTCGGTGTCTGAATTCTTCCATCAGCTTATGCTCCCCTTCTCGCCGTTTCTTGGACAATACGGCTGGAACCATTGGATTGGTAAGATCCTTTATCCTCTGTTGTTCTTCTCTGCGACGTCTCTCCGCCAGCTTGGCTTTTTTAACTTCCCATTTGCCTGTTGTTACTGGCCTGCCTTGCTTCCCTACCGAGTCTGGTCCAAAGACCAGCTTGTCTTCCTCGTCCAGGACGACAGAGCAGTCCAAGACCTCCGAGTGCGTCGACGAGTTTCTGCAGCTATCAGCGGCCTTGCCCCACTGACTCAAGTACTCCTCGAAGTCTTCGGCATCCGAAACGTCCTCCTCATTCAGGTGCTGATCTCGACGAGACCTCCCCTTAGTTGGGGTGGAAGGAGGCTGGAACTCGGACTTTTTGTTAAAGCTCGAGCCAGAGTGTCTCGACGAGAAACTCCCAGCTGCCTGGAAGTCTCTAAAGGATTTGGGACCTATGCTTCTCTTGTTCCCGGTTTTGGGAACCGTTCCTCTCTTTATCGTAGAAGACCATGATCGATCTCGCTCTCCTCCCACTCGCGAGGGATCGGCCGAGACGCCTCGATCCCAACCTCCCGCACTCTCTAAGCTCGTCTGATTTATATTTTCCATGAAATATGCTCTCCCTAGACCGCCTGCGGCTCTGCCTGCCAGGGCATGCTCTCAACGACCAGCCCCTGAAGGGGACCGGCCGGGCCCCGAGTTCCCCCGCGGGGCAGGCTACGCCTTAGCTTCGGGAAATAACATCCGGTGCAGGCCCCTAGGTATGCCCTTACTCCCCCGCGGGCGAGGTCCATCAAGGGACCGTCGCACCGCGGGTTTTTCGGGGTCCCCCGCCTCCAACAGCAGGGGCACCGCAGGAGGCGCCGCCACGCACGGCGGAGGCCACAACCCCTCTAATGCCCCTTCCCCCGCCTGGGCGATCAGCATAAAGACCCGGGTCGTCGGCCGAGGTAACCTCCGCACCGACGACCCATTAGCACTTATCGGCGGACTTAGGGTAAGGAGAACACCCCACCATACACCTCACGCGCGCTAAGCTGCCCGGGAGATCCGGCCGAGAAACTCGATCCCAGTCCCCCCGCCGCCGCCCGCGAGAGGGCAGGGCACAGGGTGCCCCTTAAGTAAAGTGGTCGTCCCCCGACAAGCCTCCATACACGCCGCCGGCCCTTACGTCCGACGGCAAGACCCGCCAGCCCCGACCTCGGAAGATGTCCGAGCGGCCCGACGGGTCTCCCACCCGGGTCGCCCCGGCCCCGACCTCGAAACACGTTCGAGCGGCCCAGGACGGCCCGTCACTCATTCTCCATAGGGGCCCCACCCCCCGGAGCACCGGCGTGCAATGGGCGAAACCCCTCTCCCCCCACTTCTACCAAAAGAAAGAATCCTTCCCTTTATCATTCCTCCCCGCGCGCTTAGCAGATGCCGGACCGAGCCATTGCTCGCTTTCCGACATCCGCCGCACGCGGGGGGACAGAGCACGGGAGGTCCCCCACCCCATGGTTTTTTATCGAGGTTTTCCTTTCTTTAGGCCGATGGGGGAAGTAGAAACCTCCCCCTATCGGTCACGGTCGACCGGGCGATTGAAGTCAGGGCCGCCAACCCCTACCGACTGTTGGAATTTGGGTGGCCGAGGCCAGACCCAGACTCCTAAGCAGGAGAGTGGTTAACTCTCCCAACCGATCTAAGGGAAGGAAAACCTTGATAGAAAACCGGGGGACCGGGTTTTCTATCAAGGTTTTCCTTCCCTTAGATCGGTTGGGAGAGCCAACCACTCTCACATACCTCACGGGTCCTGAAAAGGACTCCCCGGTCTTCGCCAGTCCTAAGACTAACGAAGATTACGGTATTGGTGTGCTCGGGTACTTCGGGTTCGCAAAACCAGTAGTGGGGAAGGCCCCTAGGGACTCCTAAGAGTCCCCGGTGGCCTCCCTTACCCCCTAAAAGGAAACAGTACTTTTCGAAAAAAAAAATCAAAAAAATTTTTAAAGGACAATATAACTGTTTTTTTTTTAAGATTTAAGTAAATAGTATATTGTGCACTAAGGAGCAAAAGTAGCGTTTCGCCCCGAAGTGCACACGATATTTTTCACAACACCTCTTTACGGAAATGTTTGACTTTTAAATGCCTGTAGAGTATATGCGTTTGATGTTCCATTCATACAGGTTATACGCGCGTGTAGTTAAATAGAAAGAGAAAAAAAGAGTGATGTGGGGTCCAGAGACGAAGCCCTGGTGGGGTCCAGGGGCAAAGCGCTTGGTAGGGTCCAGGGGTGAAGCCTCCCACATAAAAAAAATAAAATTAAAATAAAATTAAAAATATATATAATTAATTTTAATTTTAAAATGACAAAAAAATTTCCAAAAAATGTAAAAATATAATTTTTAGAATATAAATATATCATTAAACTCGTGAAAATGTCAATAAATTAATAGACGGCGATACGAGTCAAGGGCGGTGCGCAAATAGAGAATTAATAGTTACAGAAGTAACAAATTAAAATGTATATACCTATATACTGTCACGACTTTTTGCACTCCCGGACCGCTCCGGGACGTGTGCCGGATCAAAAGGACTTAGGAGAGCGGGATGGTTGGCCTCTCCAGTGATTTCCTCGCACCTCCGATACTCCACGAAAGGTTCCGAATGTTGGGCGCCAGACGCGTACATTCGTGTCCACGAAATCGCGAAAACCTAAACGAGACGCAAAACGAAGTGTGGAGGTGCGTGAAATCGGCTAGCTTGACCTAATCACGGGCGGGGTTAATGAAGGGCAGCGCGATATTCGGCGGGGTGACACGTTAATTTCATACTCAGTCAGATAACAAAGAAAATAACATTTATTGAGTACTGGTTGTCGAGAAAATAACAACGTTTATCCATCCGGCTTCGATCAAACACAAGATAAATTCAATAAACAAATCAAGAAATTGAGTCTCTAATAAACACGCTGAAGGCTCTATTCTCACACAATTAATAATTCGAGTCGAAAACCGTACGAAAACTCTGTCGCAATAATATCTTAACCTAACGCGAGTGATTCTGCTCGGGCGCAACGGGGAGGCGCCGAGTCATTTAACCAATCAAGTCGCGATATCGCTAATAATCACGGAACGCCAGGAAGAACTACGCAAGTAACATCTAAACGCACGAAACGTGTGAACGCCGGTAATTTCTTAACGCGAGTATAGGACGCAACGCAAGTAATACCGGACGCAAAGTTTCTCAACGCGAGAGCACAATTATCAACCCGTAATAACGGGATCCGAACACAAATCGATACGCTAACACCGACGCTCGAACACCAGAATTTCCCGACGCGAAGAAACGGTAACGCAATTGACGAACTACCGACCCGTATGCGGCCGTACCAAGGTCGCGAGGACCACGCAAGATACTCGCGATATCGAACTCAGTAACGCCTATCTCGATCTCCAGGGATTCGCCATAACGCTGGTACCACGGTTCCGCGGCCACGATACCATCCCGAGGCCCTTCGCTCTCGTTATCGATCGCGAAATTACACTCAATCTTGACATGCGTTATCCCGAGCGAGAGCGTGCACCGGAGGGCGGTGTCGTGGCTTTACATATCGCGATTTACGGGCAACCTCACCGGTGATATGCCTCCTCCTGGGCTCCTCGCCGTCACCTTCCTCCAACAATCCTCGATCCGCCAGACAATTATCGAAATACCCAACTCGGGGTGGCTATCGCGTATCTTAACTTAGTATCTCGCCGACGGACGACCAGAGAGTGAAAACGCTAGACCCGCTCGATTGCGGAATCGATACGGTACCCCTTCCTGAGGGGCGCGCGAGCCAATCGGGCGCGAGCTTGCAAGCCCGCGGTGTCCCGGCGCAGGGCTGTCGATACGAGATCCTTCGGGGGCGTGCAACGGTCCCTCGGCGGCGTGCGACTCCTCAATTCTGTCCTTAGCAGCGGACGGAACTCGGTTCTCGCCGGTGTGCCTCCGGTTTGACCCTGGGGCGGTGATCAGTCACCCCGTACGTCGATGTTTTGTGGAGATCATTTGCTGAAGCCGGGTGTTTACCCAAGCGCTTGGGGCCCCGCTATCGGCGGCCTCGTCCGTCGCTGCCGTACGTGCCGCCCGCCTGCCGCGTTGCTCTCGCCAGCCCGCGATTTCTGCTGCTTCCGCGTTTGCCACCCCTCCTGGGTTATCGATCGTCCTTGATTTCCTTCGCCAAATACTCCCTCGAAGGTTTGCCGTGGTGTGGGTGAGGTGCCGCGCGTATTACATTGCATAAAAAAAAACAAAAAGTAATCAAAATGCGGAAACGCGATTAAATACGACCCCTGGAAATCTCGTCGTTGCCTCCCTGGTCCGTCCCTGGGCGCGAAATTCCGCGCCTTGTGACGGCGGCGGGGCGCCGCGACGGTGCGGCGAGCCGCAACGTCACAATACATATATTCCAAATTAATAAACAACGCGCCGATTTTATTCGTCGGACTTGAAACATACTATAGCTATCGAAACATTAATACCCTTTCCTCCCCGGAATTAAATCTACACGATTTAATTATTTAAAAAACTGTAAAGAAATTATTGCAAAAAATATTAATGTTCCAACGATAGCTGTGTTTCAGGTCCGACAAATAATAGGCGAGCAGTTTATTAAGTTGAAATAAATGTATATACGTATATACATTTTAATTCCTTACTTCTGTAACTATTAATTCTCTATTTGCGCACCACGTACCGCGCTTGACTCGTATCGCCGTCTATTAATTTTTAGAATATAATTAAAGAATATAATTTTTACAAAAAATAAGCATTAATTAGTGAATTTAATATTTACACTACAATTTTAGAATTGAAAGATTGGATTATTTCCTCTATTTTGTATTTTAGATGTTGATTCAGATGTATCTTCAGTCATGATATAGCCAGCAAGCGACCAAGTCGACACAAACGTCGTTTTATCTTTCTTTTTTGGCAATGAGTAACAAAGACAAAACGACACTTGTGTCGACTTGTCATTTGCTGGAAAGCTTCCTATATATTGTCACGGCTTTTTCACTCCCGGAGCGGTCCGGGGCGTGTGCTGGATCAAAAGGGGAAGAGGAGAGAAAGGTGACAGGCCTCTCCGACGATTCCCTCGCACCTCCGACACTTCGCGAAAAGATTTTGCTGTTGGGCGCCAGACGCGTAAATTTGCGTCCGCGAAATCGCAAAAGAAAACCAAACGAGACGCCAGACGAAACGTGTGGATGTGCGAGGAATCGGCTAGCTCGACCTAAGGGTTGGGGGCGGGGTTGATGAAGGGCAGCGCGGTATTCGGCGGGGTGACACACAATAAATAAGGCCACGAACTCAAGCGATTAACAAATCAAAAATAACATTTATTCTTTAGTAATTTGCGGGTGAAACATTAAAGACCGATTTGGCTTCAGTCAATCAGACAAATCAAATAATCAATCACGCGAGCGTCAGAAATGAAACAACCAAAATCGTGGTAGTGCGGACACCAGCAATGAACGGAGTATTACGTTATCGTATAAGAAGCACGCAGAATGCGCTGCGATTAGATCAGAGAAATACGGTAAAACGAAACTTATGATTAATATGAAACATCGACAGTAAACGCGAAATAATCACGGAAATAGAAAATACGGTCTCGCAGGAAAGATCGCGAGAGGACGGTACGTCACGCTCGGAACGCGTGGACGCCACGGATAGAGTCGCACGAGAATTCTGTCGCCAATTATCTTAAGCCTAACGCAAGTAGGAATCGTGGCGCAAGCCACGTCTCAACGTAATGAGGACTGAACTCGACGCAATAACGTGAGATAAATTTCGGCGCGATCGCAAGGAGATGCGGAATACTATAACTAACGCAAAAATACGGACTTAATCTAACGAGAAAAATACCCAAGGGTAACGCAAGTCATTCGGGCGAATATCATACTCTGTCTTCAGTGATTTTTGTAACGCGCAAAATGATACGCCGAGATACTCGAAATAGCGCGAAATACTGGGACGAACGCGAGAAGAAATATGCGGAATTACCGCGAGCAATAATAACACGCAATCACGACGGCACTGAGCCTATCGCAAGAATGGAGTAAATCACGCGAATAACGTTCTCCCGCCAGCACGACTACTTCTTACACGCAGTTATCGAAACAACGCATCCGTACATTGCAGCCGTACACTTCAAGTAGGCAGGCGAGAGCGGGTGAAAGCCCGCAAGGAACGAGTCAGCGGACGCAGAAATCGGACGAGCGAGCGGAGATGACGACCGTGCAGCCGTACACTTCGGGTAGGCAGGCGAGAGCGGGTGAAAGTCCGCAAGGAACGAGTCAGCGGACGCAGCAACCGGAGGAGCGAGCGGAGATAACGACCGTACTCCCGGACAGCGGACGGAGCGAAAATACTCGCGAGTTCTTTTATGTTCGAGCTAAGAAAAAACGGAGCCTGCGCGACGGCGAACGCATACGATGCAAGATGAGAATAAATCTCCCGGCGAGTACGAAGGAGAGACTCGTCGTGAGGAATAGGCGCGAAATCCAGGCGATCATTCGGGTTTTCCAGTTTCTGTTTAATAAGACCGCATCAGGCCCATATGGCGATTTCTTTCTCTGGACACAAAATAGTGTTATGTCGGTATGGCTATTTCTCTCGTTAAAATAAAACAGCGTTAAGCCTAGATGGCTATTTCTTCCTCTAGATATAAGATTCGCGTCAGGCCCGAAAGGCCATATTAATTTTAGATTAATTTTCGTTTTTTTGCGATTGCTATGGGCTGAGTAGCATAGAATTGAGAGGTCGACAGGCCTAGATGGCCGATATAGGCTGTGTTCCTTTATTCACTGTCAGTACTAAAAATCTATAGTTACGTGACGCAAACTATATTTTCAGCACTGCCAGTAAAAAAGGAACACGGGGGATAGTATACACTTATAGGTTAGAAAACATCCGGCCAATCGGCCCAAAATTAGGTTAAAACGTTTCTTTGACTCACCGCCGATCATAAAGGTCTCAGTTTATTTAGCGGTTTACGATAAAGTTTAAGTTTAAGGATGTATGGGTGACATCTCAAAGCATTACCAAAAATCTAAAAATTTCATAGATTGTTCTATTATTACGTCTAAGTATCTGTGTAAAATTTCAGCACAATTCTCTTACTGGTTTAAAAGTTATTTAATTTTTTTGTTTGCATTAATTTTTATCATATCTCGGGATTGGCTGCACCAATCTTATTCGGACTATTCGCAATCGAAAGCTTGTATCGACATTATATTTAAAAAATGTCGTTAGATTTTTTATTACGGCTTTAGTTTCTGAGATATTTAAATCAAAAGTTTGTTGACGTATGTTTCTTCTTATTCTTATAATTTGATGAGGAAGTAGCATTACGAATTAAATCAAATTTTGTACATATGCTAATGAAACTATGATAAATATTCGTGCAAAAGTTCATTTGGATCCACTTACTCGTTTAAAAGTTATTTACCTAAAACTGTAGCAAAATATGGTCAGTACGCTTCAAAACCCATTTTAGTCTATAAGACTTGGCAACATCGCAGTAAGGCAGTACACAGATCGATATATTGAGAGTGTAAACACTTCGAGTTCAAGTCGATATCGAGTCAATATCGAAATTTTAGGTTAAAAAAAAATAAAAAAATACATAATTAATAGCAATTAAATAATAATAATTGTAAAAATATATTTAAAAATGTAAATTTCTTTAATTTAAGAGTTTTTGGTATTTATATGCATGTATACATGCATATGTATGTAGAAGTTATACAATATATAAAATTATAAAACTATAAAACATAAAAGATAGAATAATGCATACAAATTAAAAAACAAAGTAATTAAAAAACAAAATTAATTAATAATATAAAAAGCATTTACATTTTAAATATAAATAAGTTATATTTTAAATAAAGTATTTTTTAGTTTATACATATATTAGTAAATTTATTAAATATATTAGTAACAATATTATAATAATATATTAATATTTATGAAATAGATATTAATAATAACATATAATACAAACATATAATTAATAATATAAACAAGCATGTTAATAAACGTTTTTTTTTTTCAATTTTCTTTTAACCATTCCATGATCTTTTCTATAGACTGTTTTCTATTTGTAATTATGACTTTATTATTTTCTTTCTTTCCTAATAATTTGCTTACACCAATCAAACCAGATGTGTTATATACATTTTTCAATAATTCTATTGTTATAGAAGCTTTTACCATTTTTTTTCGAAGATTGTCACTTAATATAGCTTTTAACGGATCTAGCATTGCAAGAGAATTTCTTATAATTATATTCTCATCCCATTTTGTAGTAAGGGTAACCAAATTTTTTGCGCTATTAATAAGTATATCTTTTGAAATTTTACATTGTCGTAATATTTTATCTAAAATATCTACGTCATATATCGCATTATGTGCGCCAGAGCTTGATAAATTTAGCCAGTTAGCTAGTCCTACGACTGTACATTGACCTTTGCCTTTCCTGCTAGTGTGTTTTCTAATAACAGATAACGTGTCAATGAAACCGTGAACAGTTTGTGAAAAATCTGATTGCAAATTACATAACTTGATGGCATCATACAATTTGGGACCATCCAAGTTCAAATTGTGCGCTGCAATGTAACATTTCTTAAAAGATACAAGCCAATTGAGAAAATTTCCCATTGCAACACGAAGAGGAACAGATGGGACTTCGACGCCATGATACATAAGAGTACCACAATAATTTCTCAGACCATTGCTTCCGTAGCTGCAGCAGATATTTGCTGTGTTGGCTGTACATATGTTGCAAAAGTCGAAGAGCCACATTTTGCAGCAATTTGCAATATTTCGCTATTTTTTCCGAAGCCTGACGTTTCAAGATCAATTAAAATAATGTTTTTTTTTTCAATATCGGAATCATTTATCACATTCTTATTTATTTCTTGTTCTTGCGTGGCCGGTATAGTTAAAAGAGTACAATTACTTTCGTATGTAACGCCCTCAGCATTTTCCTTTCTGTGACGTAATGCTGATCTATGTTTCTTCAGAGTTATACGTTTCTTTTTAAACTCTCTGCTCTTTGTAAATAATTGTCTTCGTGTCATTGTATGATTGATTCTAGAGACATATTTAGAATGAAATTTTCCAGAGGATAGACTAAGACGTGCGATAGCATCTTGTGTATAACCTTCACCTAAATTTTTTTGTCCAATAGCACATCAAGCAAACCGAAAATCTGCAGATTGTGAGAGACTATAGCATCGAGCTTTTGGCGCCTTACTGGCCATAACAGCATTAAGACTTTCGTTAGCGTTACTCGATGCATTCGCTGAAAATTTCGAGGCGTTCAAAGCTAACTTATTGAAAATTTCCTTAAGATTTTCAAATAGCTGAAGATCATGAAAACCGCCTGGAACTGTTCTATGATCATAATTTTCTGGATTTTGTATGTAACCACACCATGAACCACACTTACTGTGATCATTAAACGCGTGATATGGGATGCATCGAATAGCTTCTGCCAATGCTGCGCTATTACCTTTATTTTGTGCTAATGCATAAGTAAAGCATCGGTGAAGATAAAGTATTCTATCGTTGTTCAGTTCCTTACAATTTTTTCCAATTCCGTATAATTGTTTTTTTACACCAGCAGATGCATGATTTTTATCTGAATGCTTAACAATAGGATGTGAACTCGAAAATCGGCAGGCTGCTATAGTCGAACTATCGTCATCACCAATCAGTATTCCAACTTCTAAATTCTTTGATTGAAGAATTGAACTATTAGTAACAACATTTTTTCCAACATGGGGTTCCATCGCCTTTGCTGAGCCCCAAAAGTTAAATCGGCAATCATGATCAGCTGGACTACGTCCATTATCGCACTTTTTACATTTCCTGTTGCACGTTGAATAATCAAGAACTAGTCCTGATTGGTTGCCAATAATTGCTCCAAATCCATTAAGGCTATCATAATTTCGTCCCGTTTCTCTTCTACTCCATCCCATATCATATGAAACGGCGAGTCGTACATCATTGAATGTTGTATTAGTAGGTGAGGTTTCGATATCTTTCTGCATTTCATTATTTAATAAATTGGATTGCTCATCGGATGCAATAAAACCTGATTTTAAATTATCTGGCCTAGGAAAAATGTAAAAAAGTGTCAAAATAACTCAATATATATGGAAACGCAAAAAACAAAAATACTGGAAGTAAATAAATAAGGATAAATAAAAAATAAATTATACTATTGTATAAACATCTATTTTTGTTTTTTTCGTTTTATATTACTAAAATTTTTATTTTTTATAAATACAAAAATACAAGAATAATTTTTATTTTTATCTAAATTTTTAAAGAAAAAATTAAAATTAAATAAGCTTAATAAGCTTGCAATACATGTACACATATTGTAAATGTACTTTAGAATATATAACTATATAATTATAAAAATTAATTTTTTAATTACAATAATTTTTCTATTGTTTCTTGATTTTCTAAAGTGAGGCATTGTTCCAAATTTGCTGCATTATGACAGCTTTCTTTTGCCGTTGTTTCCACTGCTTGACCAACTTCTTGCTCATATCTCTTATATGTTTTAAAATCAATTGATGGAATATTTAGACACGATAATAATTTGTTTACATGTGTCCACCCTATGCCACCATACAAGACACCTTCAAATACAATAAAAATAAAAAATAAATTAATTATATGCTTCCAACATATACATTCATAATAATACATGTCTAATACAAATACTCGTATGTAAGACATGTCAAATATATATTTATCCAAGATTAAAAATTAAGTTAAAAATAATGCAATATTTACCAATAACTGCCTTTGCATTTACGTCAAACCGAGATGTATGTCCATCTGTACTAACATGCTGTTTACTTGTTCTTACAGTATTTAACAGTAAACATTTGTGACATCTCACTGAAAATGTTGATCCCAATCCTTTTCGTATCTCGTTTTCAATATATTCAAGCGAAAGTGCTTCTTTGCAAGATACACACCACATTTGCTTTGCAAAAACAGCAAGTTCGATAATGCGACGTAATCCTTCCAGAAAGTCATTTACTATATCGTCGGCACTTTTTGATTTTGCGTTTTGATGTAAACAGTTTTCGCTTTGTTTTATGCGCTTCTTGTACGTAATTTCTGATACCCATTTCCCCTTCCAACGATATTTAACATTTTTCGGCATTTTGAAATAACGAAATTCAAAGCACTTAATTGTATATTTATATACTTTCCGCGTTTGAAAGATGACAGGCAGTAATGCCAACGTAGAAAATAATGCAATGTTGCCATATTTAACGCTGGCATTAAATGGTATATTTCAGGTTTACATTTTGTTTTAAAATTATTAATTAAATATATATAATTTATTACTTTTATATTAAATATATATTTAAATTATTCGATATAGTAACCGAAAATCGTCTTATAAATTATTTGTTTCTTCGTTTTTTGCAGTTGATTTCAGGGCATTTTCAAGACCAAAAGTTTCTGTCGTTGATTACGAAAAATATTAATTCTAAATATTCCCTTTCTTGAAAACGTTAAAAATCATGTTATTTTACGATAGTTGAATTTCTTATGTAATATAAATTTATTTATTGTATATTTCAAACGATATAAACCTAAGAAATCTGCAGTTTTCAAATTTTAATCACTTTTTGCTGGTATTGTACAACCCAAACATCCTTAATTCTCGCACAAAGGTCGGCGCGTTCGTTTCGATGCGTTGACGATGAATCACGACGATATCCAGTATTAGGGGCTCGGAGGAACATCCCCCGGACCCGGTACGCGCGTCCAGCAGATGGGCGCCAAAAGAGGATTAAGTTTCCGGGAAATTCAACTTCCCTAGGAACAAAGGTGCGGGAGCGTCTCCCGAGAACCTGGGATATCGCCCCAGGGGGTTGACGTCATGACCCGGTGAAATCCCCGGAAAACGCATCTTCTCCAAGAAAAGAGGGGTCTAATCGTCTCACAAGGACCGGAGGAACCTCCCCAGGGGGTCGGCGTCATGGTTTGAAATCCCCGGAAAACACATTTTCGCCAGGAACTAGAGTATCCACCCGTCTCGCCGGGACCTGGGACACCCTCCCAGGGGGTCGGCGTCATGATCGGGTAAGTTCCCCAGGAAACGCATCTTCCCCGAAAACAAAGGACGGAATCCGTCGTAGAATGTCCAGGGACACCCGCCTAGAGGGTCGACGTCGTTGTCCGACGAGGGAAACGCACCATCTCCAGGAACAGAGGCCCGGAGAGGTAATACTAGCCACCAAGGAACCCAGCCAGGGGGTCGGCGTCAACGGCCGACGACAAAGATATCACCCGGACGTCATCCACAGGAAAAACACCCGGAATCACTATCAGGGGCATCTCCGAGGAGGTGCGCAGAAATTGGCGTCGTCCGCGTCGAGAAATTTCCGGAAGTGAAAACCTGTTGCAGATGTGCCAAGGCGGGAAGGTTCTCGCACTGCGTTGCGCGTAGAAATTTCCACGGAAACCTTCAAGAACGGGCGTAAATCGAAAATGCGCAAAAGGGCACGCGAGGGGGTGGTGATAATCAACTTGTTTTCGCATGATCGCGCCAGATGTGCCGGCCGCGAACAATAGGCGAAAGAGAAAGTTCGGAAAGTGGGAGCAATCCGGCATAAGTGGGGAGGCTCAGCGAGAGCGGCCGCTCGAAGCAGTCTCTCGGGTATAGCCGTGGCGAACACACGTATCACACTCTGTTCTATCTGCATACGAGTTATACTTTACAACCGAGAACTCCCGCGTACTATCGCGTTAAATTACTCGTCTTAACAATAGCGAGGGGCACTTAGATGCCAAATACAATCGAGTGTTAGCAACAATACGCGAGTTGAAATTCGGATACATTGTTAATTAACGGAAGTGCATATCGAGTATATAACAACCACGGGCATTGGGTCACGCGGATACGGAATATTGTGCAAACATTATTAATCAGTGTATTTAACAACCGGATACTCGTTCGTTAATACTGCGCGAAACTCGTGATGTGAGACACCTTTATAACATTGTGAAACGGCCTAGTGTTGAAATGATGATCTGGAATTAAAGAATAATTAATTCTGAAACAAATTCTCCTGATTAATTATAAAAAATTATCAATACTTACCTTCTACTTACCTTGTCCTTCGGCAATGATCCAACGTTGGCCAGCGGCAATTTGGTATGCGATGTAAAGCGAGGATCCGGCGAAGCATAGCAGCAACAGCAGCGATCCATCCGGGGCAGGAACCTGAAAGAAAAGAAGCGTATTAGTATATAATTAAACATAATTATCGGGACTTACCTTGATCTGGTATGCGATGTAAAGCGAGGATCCAGAGACGGGAAACAGCAACGGCGACCCATTCCGAACATCAATCTGCAACAAAACTTAAAATAATTATCATATAATTATTTTATAATTACTTACCTCTATCTGGTTTGCGATGTAAAGCGAGGATCCAGGGATGAGAACCAGCAACGGTGATTCAACAGGAACATCAGTCTGAAATAAAATTCAAATAATTAAGATATAATTATTTTATCTTTACTTACCTCTATCTGGTATGCGATGTAAAGCGAGGATCCAGGGATGAGAAGCAGCAACGGTGATCTATCAGGGACATCATTCCGAAACAAAGAAATCCTATTAGCGTCTTGCGAATAATCGTGGCGTTGATGCGAACTTACCTTTTCGGTAGTCTAAAGTTAAACCGAGTGGCGACCGTTCGATAGGAATATTATCCGCCGGAATCGGGCTCAACTCGTACCGTCCGGTCACAACATAACTATCTTTACACGCATAATTTTCTAAGGCCATTAGCCCACATAAACGGCATGTTAACGCGATTGATGTGCCGACGCGGACAACATTCCAACATAAGTAATGTTTGGTAATTCAATACGCCGTGAACACTGTATGCGCGAGACGCAACCACGAGCGCGGACATTACACGAAAACGGACTCGCATTACCGGATTTCGCCAACGAATCTATCGCAATCTCCAGAGGCTCGCTATCACGGCGTTATCACGGTTCCGCGGCCACGATACCATCCCGAGGCCCTTCGCTCTCGCTGTCGATCGCCATTCGATACTCGGTCTCAAGGGACCGTACGTGTCGCGATATTACAAACATTTTTCCCGAGCGAGAGCGCGCACCGGAGGGCGGCGTCGTGGCTTTACATGTCGGTATTACTTGCGGGCAACCTCACCGGTGTGATGCCTTCTCCTGGGGTTCCTCGTCGTCACCTCGTGCTTGATCGTCGTATTCGGAAAACTAACTCCTGATTCGGGGTGGCTATTGCGGAGCTCAACGTACGTGTTCGGACTCGCTGACGGACGACCAGAGAGTGTCTCGCTAAATCAGCTCGATTGCGGAATCCATGTGGCACCCCCTTCCGTAGGGGCGCGCCGACCAATCGGGAACGAGCTTGCAAGCTCGCGCGATATCTTAACGCAGGATCGTCGTAAGGGGGATCTGTGGGGGGCGCGCAACGGTCCCTCGGCGGCGTAGCGACTCCTTCAATTTGTCCCTGGGCAGTGGACTGGACTTCGTTATAGCCGGTGTGCCTCCGGTTTGACCTCGGGGCGGTGATCAGTCACCCCGCGGGCCGGTATTTCGTGGAGATTGCTGAGGCCGGGTTTTCCCCAGGCGCCGGGGGCCCCGCTGTCGGCGGCCTTGCCCATCGCTGCTTCCTTCGCCGCACGCCTGCCGCGTTGCTCTCGCCGCCCGGGATCTCAGTGGTTTCCGCTTTCGCCACCCCTCCTCGGTCTCTGGGTCCTCCCGGACCCTTCCGTTACGTGTACTCCCTCGAAGATTCGCCGTGGTGGGGGTGAAGCGCCGCGCGTATTACGATTACATAAAAATAAAACAAATAGTCAAAACGCGGAAATGATATTCTTATTCGGTCTCTGGAGATCTCGTCGTCGCCTCTCTGGTTCGTCCCTGGGCGCAAATTTCCGCGCCTTGTGACGGCGGCGGGGCGCTGCCACGAAGCGGCGGGCCACAACGTCACAATATGTTTTTCACAACACCTTCACGGAAAGTTCGACTTTCCATGCCTGTAGAGAGGGGCGAAATTGGTCTCACGAAAAATAATCTATAAGTTCGGAAACGCCGAAGGGAGCCGATCCGCGCCGAAGGCGAACGCACGTCAGCTTATCCCCACGCGGCTCGCCTGACAACCGGCCTCCCTCCCAGCGAACCCGCCGCGCCGGGGTATTTAAGCCGGCGCTCCGACAGGAGCCGGCACTTCGTCACTTCGTCTTCGCGACAGCTTTCCGCTGCTCCCGACGAAGCCTACCGTCCAAACTCCCAGGGCAACACACTAAACGAGGTCCGGTGCTCCGAGTCTCGACTGAGGTTTCTCAGGTGTCCCCGAACTCCAGCCTACCAAATCCCGACGATCACGATTCCGCGGGGTCGAGCACGCTCGTCCTCGTAGCGAGCCCCGTGGCCCCGGGGTTTTGCTTCCTGCCGTATATACTTACCGCGTAGCTGCAGGCATCAGACGTAAGACCGCGTTTCAAAACTCCGTCATACCGCGACGATTGCATTCGCGTCATCGTCCTTTGTATCGACCGCGTTTCTGTTCGCACCTTATGTAAGACCGCGCTCTATGAGTCCGTCATATCGCGCCAAAGCGCATTCGCACTACTGTTGTCTATACATACCGCGTTCCGTCACTTTATATCTATTATATCGAATAAACATTTAGTTTATATCACAAGCTAATCACTGTCTTTGGGCCTTCCATTAAACTTCCTGACCCGGCGAGCTAGTCCGCGTTCAACTACAAAACTCGATCGTTTCATAACCGAAAAAACAAAGCGAAGCCGCACGTGAGATCTCGCGTCTTCTCTGGACGGATCCGGCGTTCCGTTCGGCGTACTCACTACGCGCCCGAACACTAATAAATCTTAGACGACAGATTTTACCGATGGCTATCAAAAAATTTGATAAATTTATAGACAACAATTCTGAAGTTTCGATCTATAGATAAGAAGGAAATTCGAATATTTTCTATTTTTTAATTGCATTTTTATTATTAAATTACTTTTTTTAAATGGAATATGTTTGAGAATGAGATTATTCGATAGGATGCTAACAATCGGATGAGTAGATCATACAACGGGTGATTGAAATGAGCAGATCCGCACTGAGTTTTTCCGATTTATTTTTTGTCACAGAGTCGTAATCACTATATACATTATATACAGCGTTGGCTATTAATCAAGCGTGAGCGTTCTATATAAATCTATTAAGTTAAGTACAACGTGGGCCGTTGAACCGTTGCAATTACAATCGGCAACCACGTGGCTTACGACGATGAGATGTTCGCGAGATTAACTTTCGAGATACAGGCCCTTAGATTTACTAATCCGCGTGAAATGAGTTTAACTGAGGTCTAATCTTTACGTCACAGGTGAGCTTTGCTTTACTGAGTGTCCGACAGAATTATCGATCACGTATTGAGCGTTGGGATTTAGCCCGCCGTTGTTCACGAGAGCAAGAGCGTAACGTAACTGCCGGAAAGCCGGCGATATCGGCAAGTTGCGGACCGGAACATGATACAATCACGTGCCATCGCTATTCAAATCGACCCGCACGATCGTCCAGGAGGTGCTGCCACCTCACTGGGCTTGACTATCACATTCCTGAACATTTCTGTCTGCCATCAGCAACGGAGTTGATGATGTCCCTTGAGTGATCTTGAAGAGGTTACTCCGGATGATGAACTGGCAGCACTGCAAGCTTGGTGATGGGCCTGGTAAGAGTAGTGGTAGCTGTTTTCAGCTGTACCACCCTAGTGAGGTCATTTTTGCCCGGCAGCAATGTTAAGACACGGGCAAGAGGCCACTTGCACGGAGGAAATTTCTTATCGGTGAGCAGAACTAACGAACCTGGCTTAATGAGATTTGACGGATGATGCCATTTTCAGATTGTTTGCTGTCGTTGTAGATAGTGAGCTGACCATTGAGACCAAAATTGCTGAACCTTCTGTTGAATGAATTGCCACCTTGACAACCTAGAAGTAAAGAGATCAATGAATGAAGGTTCTGGAATGGCAGTGAGGGCCGTTCCAATGAGAAAATGTCCTGGTGTGAGGGCTGAGATGTCTTCTTGGTCGTCACTGAGAGGCTCTAGCAGTCTAGAGTTGAGAATAGCCTCGATTTGTGTGAGCAGGGTCATGGGCTCCTCAAAGGTGAGCAGAGTTTCACCCACCGTGCGCCTAATGTGAAATTTAATGGACTTCACCACCGCTTTTCACTTTCCTCCCATGTGCGGGGCAGCAGGTGGATTGAAACTCCACTGAGTTCTATTTTCTGTGAGCATTGCCGTGATGAGTTGATTCTCTTGAATGTGTTGAGTGAATAACTTCCGAAGTCGGCACCAATAAAGTTTGTTCCGCAGTCTGAGGTCAATGAGGTAGGCACCCCCCTTCTCGAAGTGAATCGTTTATAGGTTGAGATGAACCCTTCCGTTGAGTAGTCCGATACGACCTCGAGATGTACAGCCGAGGTAGTGAGGCACACAAAAACACAAATCCATACTTTGTAGGTTTTTGCTCTTCTTTCCTTCCAAGTCTTGAGGATGATTAGTCCTGCATAATCAAGTCCAGAATGAGCGAATGCACGTGAGAGTGTGACTCGGGTCAGAGGTAGTTGGCCCATCAGTTGATCCCCCTTTGCCGAGCACACACCACACACCGCAGAATGTGAGACTTGACAGGAGCTCGTCCACCAATTATCCAGTAAAGTTGTCTAATATGAGCCAGCGTGAGCTGAGTGCCTCCGTGCATTGTAGCTCTGTGCGCTTGATCTATAATGAGTTCAGATAACCTTGAGTTACGAGGCAAAATTGCTTGGTGTTTACCTTCGTATGTGAGTGCAGCGTGATTGAGACGACCACCCACTCTAACAGTGCCATGCTGGTCGATGAACGCTGTGAGACGACTAAATGGGTGAGCTGTTGGCAACAGAGAGTTGGACTGTAGTACTTTGAGTTCGTGAGTGTAAAAGGTAGCTTGAGTGGCTTTGATCCAGAAAATTCGTGCCCTTTCCATGTCAGCTAGGGTAATGAGACTGACTGGTGATGAGTTGAGTTTGCGTTGTAACCGTGAGCACCATCTGAAACAAAGAGCTGTGATTCTGAGCAATTTATTGAGAGTTGAGTACTTAAAAATGAGATCCCAATGATATTCTTGAGCTGAGTGAGTCGTGAAAAGCGAGGTTCCTGGACGAGACTCGAATGTGCATTGCCCGTCGATTTGAGCAGGTTGAGTGGGCCATGAGGTTTCAGAGACTACGGTCCAAGGTTGTCCCGTCCACCAAAGTGCATGGGTTTCAAGTTGAGACATTGTGACGCCTCTTGAAGCACAGGCAGCTGGATTGGCTGCGCTTGGTACGTATTTCCAATGAGCTCCCTCAGTGAGTTCCTAAATTTTAGACACCCTGTTGCGTACATAATCTTTCCAGCGAGAAGCATGAGTTTTGATCCACGCGAGCGTTGCTTGAGAATCTGTCCACAGGTATTTGTCCCTGATGTCTATTGTGAGTGTGGCTAGGACATGCTTCATGAGTTTTGCCAATAGGAGAGCTGCCGTGAGCTCTAACCTCGGGATGGTTAGTCTCTTCAGCAGAGCGACCTTTGTTTTTGAGTAGATAAATATTGATTGAGTACCTGTGGATGGTGTATATGCCGTCAAGTAAATCACGGCAGCTATGGCGAATTCAGATGCATCAGAAAAGTCATGAAGGTCCACTATTGAGCTGCTGGTTGTGTTGAACCAACGTGGAATTGAGAGCCTGGCCAGGCTGGTGAGATCCTTTCTGATGTTGAGCCAACGTGAGACGACCTGGGATGGTAGTGGATCATCCCAGCTGAGTTTGTGAAGCCAAAGTTCTTGAAGAAGCATCTTTGCTTTGATCACTACTGGTGAGAGAAAACCTAGCGGACCAAATATCTGAGCCACTTCAGATAATATGAGGCGTTTTGTGAATTGACTCTGGTGAGATGGTAACATGGTTGAGACTGAAAATGTATCTACCTGAGGCGACCATTTGAGACCGAGTAGTTTTGTGTTGCAATCGTCAAGTGAGACTGAAGAGTGAGCGACTGTTGTCGATGAGATTGCCTTTAAGAGATCAGAATGATTGGAGTGCCACTTTGCTAAAGGAAATCCGCCCGCATTACACAGATCTCTGAGTTGATGGGCTATTTTGATGAGATGTTGGATTGCGTCTGCTCCACCGAACATGTCGTCCACACATTTCCCACGCTCGATTGGCGGCAATGCGAGGGGAAACCTGTGGCCTTCATCCTTAGCCAGTTGGAGAAGAATTCTTACTGCAAGGAATGGGGCAGCTCTCGTTCCATAGGTGACAGTGGTGAGGTAGTACAGTACTTCGTTGTATAGCTCGTCTATCCAGATGATGCGTTGCAAATTCCAATTGGATGGATGCACTTTGATTTGACGGCACATCTTGGTGATGTCAGTAGAAAATAAGTATCGGTGCTGTCGGATCCAGATGAGTACATCAAAGATGTTGAGCAACAAGTTTGCTCCGGTGTACATGGTGTCATTTAGTGAGAAGCCCGTAGAAGTGGCACAAGACCCGTTGAACACTACCCTCAGCTTTGTAGTTTCACTGTCAGGTTTCAGTACTCCATGATGAGGCAAATAGTAATGAGTTGAACTCCTTGATGTAGTTGATGGGATTTTAGCCATGTGATCGAGTTGTTCGTATTCATGCATGAACTGTGTGTAGAGTTTCTGAAGTTCGCTATCTTGTTTGAATTTTCTGAGAGTTCCCTGTAGGCTTCTGCGTGCTGCCTCATATGAGTTTCCTAAGACACTGGTTGACAACTTCAATGGAATGCGAACAATGTATCGACCAGTAGAGTCCCGTGAATGAGTAGTTCTGAAGTGAGTCTCGCACTCCTGTTCGTCTGTGGTGAGTGAAGCTATGGTTACCGTTGGAGGCTCCTCCTGTATCCAGAATTTCGTTAACAGTTCTTCTAGTTTTGTGTCATACTAGAGCACCTTGGTATGATGTGCCGTCCTTGTGTGAGTAGGGATTGTGGACCGAACTGGGCCAAGAACGAGCCAACCAAATATGGATAATTAAGCAATTGGTGAGTCTGACGTGCATTTCTTGATGTTAGGTTTTATGACTTGTCCATACGAGTCAGCTCCAATGATAAGGTCAATTGCTTTTGGTTTGAGAAAATCCGGATCCGCCAGTTTTAGATGTTGAAGATGAGGCCAATCTTGTTGAGGGGATTCAAATGTTGGCAGAATCGTTGTCAGTGTCTTGAGTATGTGAGCACGGACGGTGACAGCTGCGTGAGACTGAGTTGAGTGCAGACTGAGGTCAACCACTCCCTTGGTTTGAGTTGTTTGGTTGCCACCAACTCCAAGGATCGAAATTGACGAATGTTGTCGCTGGAGTGACAGCAGAGTGACGAGCCTTTCTGAAATAAACGTGAGTTCTGATCCTGAAACAACGAGAAGTCTGACTGTGTGAGTAGTCACCGATGAGCGAACTTGGGCCATTGCAGTGGCTAACAATGTGTGTGTTGACCTTGAGCACTGAGTTGCCTGGTTGACGATTGCAACATCACCTCAGCAGTTTGTTGAAGGTGATGAGGTTGAAGTAGGTGCGACTTACTGAGATGATGAGGAGGTTGGCGATGTTGGTGTCGATGAAGTTGAGTGAAGCATGGTGTGAAAGACGAGCAGAACATGTTTTTCACCCTTGGGTGGATCTGCATGCACGAGCGTTGTGTCTGCCAAGACAATTATAGCAGAGACGTTTTGTTTCTGCAATTCTCTTTCGTTGCGCAAGTGTGAGTTGCCTGAACTTTTCACAGGTCACAATGAAATGATTAGCGTTGCACATGTCACAAGCATAGGGTGCCGGCTTAGACGGGTTGGTTGATGAGGACGGCGTAGTTGCTTTTGAAAACGCGTGGTGAGCAGTTGCCTTTCGTTGAGTTGGCTTTGACTGAGTATTAGCGGCTTCCACTCTTTCCAGTGCCCTTGCCTTGGCAGTGAGGAACTCCATGAGTAGCTTAAACTTGGGAAATTCTTGCGAAGCACCGAGTGAAGTTTCCCATGCTTCTCTTGTGTCACTGTCCAGGAATCTTGAAACGTGATTCACTAACATACAATTTCCCAGCTGTTCTGAGATGCCTAACGACTGTAAGGCATTGGTTGCTTCGGTCACCGTACTGATAAGCTTCGTCAGGGATGACGCATTTTTGTGAGCGGGCGTTCTGATGCTGGACAGCTGATCGAGATGTGCTTGTATTATAAGGCGTTTATTTTTATAGCGCCCGATAAGTAATTCCCAAGATGGCATTGTTCGAGATCCGTCGAACTTTCCTACGCGAAACATCGGCTCGAAAACATTATTATATTTAACATCGAGAAATACCGATGTTTATGTTGTTCGAGCTCAGTCGAACTTGTTCGAAACATACGTTCCCCGCGATCCCCGCGCCCTCGAAGCCCATCGATCGCGATCACGCGTTACGAGAGTGCTCCCTTATTTGTCGAAACACGGAAACGGCTGTTGTGACGCGTGATGTGACCATACGGACGAATAGCGATTCAGCTCTCATCGCGCGTTCGTTCCTGAAAAACAACCCTCTTGAGTAAACGGCGAATTCGCTCGCCGGACAGTCAGTCGTTACTGAGGATTCCTAGCCTCAAGTCGTGGGCCAGAACTCATAGCCGAAAGTCGTCGCGTATCAATCCTCGTCTAAAGACAGCACGGCTCTCTCCCTCTTAAATGCTGCTTGAATCGCTACTCGCTCGTTTTGTCTTAAAGTGCGGATCAAAGTTACTTATATTTTTTCATTAAGTGTGCTACTTAGCGAGGGGTCCGAAAACTTCCGGTCGTGCTCCGCTCGCGATCGTTCTTCTGCCGCGCGCTCAAGTTTCCGTTCGACGCGTACAAGATCTCCGCTCCGCGAGAGGCTTCGATGCGAGAAGCTGAGACAAGATTTCCGTTCGCGATACCTGGCAGGAAATTACGAACGACTCAGAAGATTTCCGAATCCGCGGCGCACGATCCGTTGTTCCCCCTCGCGTCTTTTCCGTTCTTGAAATAAAGACTATATATTTCTTTGTGCAATCTGTGTTCCGAGTGCTTTAATCCTCATTCCTCCCGCGAATTTACGACTCGCGTTATCCACGCTTCTCGTTCAACTCTGAGCGGAATCCAGATTCAGGGCGACCGTCGGAAAGCGACGCCCGAACAGGCATTAATGAATCTCATTGAGAGATTTTGTATGAGCTGAGCCGGTGAGCTTTTCAAGGACGATCTCAAATAATGTAACTTCTCGACATTAGTTAATATTGAACTGTCCATGATTACGGACGAAAAGAGTTCCTTGAATTGTGGCCACGCTGTGTAGCTGCCATCAAAACTTGGTAATGCGATTTCTGGCAGCCTCGGATGAGCAGGGCGATTCAATTGAGTAGTCAAATTTTGCGTGAGGAGTGATTCAGTGAGTTCATGCTTGAGTTGTGTCAGCGCCTCTCTGCCTGAACAAACCAGAAGTGTCTCGTTAAAGTGCACATTGTTGCTGAAGTATTCATGGTCCAAGAATGCTTCCGGCCATGTAACTTCAAAGTAGGCATGTTTCTTGAGGAACGCTTTGTGCAGCTCCTCCAGTTGAGTAATTTGAGCAGTCACTCTTCCAATAGAAGTCTCCGTTGCTGAATCAGGGATAGATTCCACAAGGTTCCGAATCGACACATCTGCGTTTTGCATTTTAGATAGAGTTCTGTTGAAAGACGTGCTGGGGATTTTGTACGTTGAAACATCCTTGTCGAATCTGTTGACTCACTGGTCTTAGTTTGTGATGGTACCTTGAGTGTTTTTGTCGGAGTGCTGCGTCCGGAATCTATGGGTTTGTTTACATCTTTTTTTGACATGTTAAGCGTGAAGGATCGTTCGAGAACCGTGAAATGGCGGCGCGCACCGACACTGCGTACCGCGATTAACCGAGAGTCACTGAATTTTCATTCCTTTCAATCCCCGTTGTATCCGGCTCGAAGGACCAAATGTTTGAGAATGAGATTATTCGATAGGATGCTAACAATCGGATGAGTAGATTATACAACGGGTGATTAAAATGAGCAGATCCGCATTGAGTTTTTCCGATTTATTTCTTGTCACAGAGTCGTAATCACTATATACACTATATACAGCGTTGACTATTAATCAAGCGTGAGCGTTTTATATAAATCTATTAAGTTGAGTAAAGTACAGCGTGGGCCGTTGCAATTACAATCGGCAGCCACGTGGCTTACGACGATGAGATGTTCGCGAGATTAACTTTCAAGATACAGGCCCTTAGATTTACTAATCCGCGTGAAATGAGTTTAACTGAGGTCTAATCTTTACGTCACAGGTGAGCTTTGCCTTACTGAGTGTCCGACAGAATTATCGATCACGTATTGAGCGTTGGGATTTAGCCCGCCATTGTTTACGAGAGCAAAAGCGTAACGTAACTGCCGGAAAGCCGGCAATATCGGCAAGGTGCGGACCGGAACATGATACAATCACGTGCCATCGCTATTCAAATCGGGTCGATTTGGGTCGCACGATCGTCCAGAAGATGCTGCCACTTCACTGGGCTTGACTATCACATTTCTGAACAGAATATTATAAATCAAGGAACTTAACGGATAGCATGTGACAATTAAATCACATAGGAGATAGGAGAGACCGGGGCGAAGTCGTCACTATTTTTTCTGTGCCGATTTAACAACAAAACAAATAATTTTAGTAAAATATGGTATATCGTTGTAAAGAGTAAACCCTTGGCTGCATTTATACGGACATTTTTGGTCTACGTCGCTTTGTCCAACTGGTATAGAGTGAAAACGACAAAGGTGCAAAAATTGAAATGTCAAAATTGCCGAGGCGGAGTCGTCACTCCATTCTCGGACTAAATTTTAAAATTAATTATTTTTTGCTATCGTGTTTTTAAATAATGTTTCCTTTTGTCTATTAAAGAATAATTAATAAAATGTATTCTATCATTTTTCATAATCGGAATTATAAATTTTCATTTAAAATTTAAATGAAAATTTATAATTCCGATCATGAAAAATAATGATAGGATACATTTTATTAATTATTTTTTAATAGAAAAAAGGGAATATTAATTAAAAACACGAAGGCGGAAAATAATTACAAGAAAAGCGCACACATTTATGTGCCCTACGCTAGGACGAAATGCACTGTTTTCCGTCAGCTCTATTCTGTCATCTCTGAGCACACGCAGCACATATTCATCCATCCATTATCCAAGTTCTCACCGGAATCCGACCACTGCTGCTTCTTTGACTTTGATTTTCGCCGAAAGCCTCCATGATATGGCTCGGTGACGACTTTGGCCCGGACACAAGTTTCAAGTTTGGTCGCTCATAAAATATTAGAAATCAATAAAAATAAAAAAAACTTTACTGGATTCGTGTTCACCATGTATTACTCTTTAGAATCACTTACTTTGAGATTCGGAGACACAATAATATTTAAGATATTACAAATTTTCGACGCGCAAAAAATTTTACTTTTGACCTCCGAAAACACGTTTGCCTCGATAAGAATCACAACATGGCACATAACCTCACTAAACTTCGTTGGTCACGTGGGCACCATAAGCCGCGTTTACAGTGTTAATGGCGAGTTCAAACAACATACAGATTTCGAGATAATTGCAATGACGACTCCGTCCCGGTCTCCCCTATAGTTAATAAGAAAAAAACACGTATATTATCTGTAAAAATAGCAAACATTTATTTAAAAATAAAATAAAAAATTAAAATTAAAATTAAAAATAGACATAAAATGAATGAAAAATATATATATTTCTTTGTTACATGCTATATCCGTTAAGTTTCCCAATTTATAATATTTTTTTTAAAAAAAAAAGTAATTCAATAATAAAAATAAGTAAAAATGCAATTAAAAAATAGAAAATATTCGAATTTTTTTTTTATTTATAGATCGAAATTTCAGGATTGCTGTCTATAAATTTATCAAATTTTTTGAGAACCATCGGTAGTCTATTTTATTTTAAAAAAAATTATTTTAAAAAAATAAAGAAAAAATCTTTTAAAAAATCGAAGTTATTAAAATCCCATCTTTACCAATGGCTTAAAAATTTCGAAACAATAGGATTTATGAAATTTTTTTGAAAGAAATCAAAACGGTCGCATTAACAGAAAAAAGTATTTTTTACTTAAATCTTAAAAAAAACAGTTATATTGTCCTTTAAAAATTTTTTTCGATTTTTCTTCAAAAAGTACAGTGAAAAACAAAAAAAATATTATCTCATTTTTTACAATATCTTTTTTTTTCTTAAAGTTACAGGCATTTGAAATTTTAAACTGCATTTTTTTGCAAAAATTCATAACTTAAGTATAAAAATAAAAATCTAAAAAAAATCATGGAAGCTACTTTTATTTAGTATAAAAACACAAAAAAATTTTTGCTAAATAAAAAATGATCGACAAAAATTCTCGGTGATTTGGCATGGAATGCCCCATATATATGTATGTATGTATGTATGTATGTATATGTGTCTATGTATACATATTTTATATATATATATATATATATATATATATATATATATATATATGTATACATATCACATATATGTACCAGTATCGAGAACCAACTCAACCTGTAGAACCTAGAGAATTAGCAGCGACCAATAGAGACTGGTTAGTTTTACCCTACTGATGACCAGTCATTGCGATAGTAATCCTGCTCAGTACGAGAGGAACCGCAGGTTCGGACATTTGGTTCACGCACTCGGTTGAGCGGCCAGTGGTGCGAAGCTACCATCCGTGGGATTATGCCTGAACGCCTCTAAGGCCGTATCCTCTCTAGTCAAAGGTGGCAATGATATCTCTAGGAGTCTCGTGAGTCGAAAGGCTCAAAACAATGTGACACACTTACTAGGAGACTCGTCTCCATAATGCAAAAAACGAGTTTATTAAGCGACTCATCGTTCAGCTGACCGTCGTCTCCTGGAAGGATTCGTCCTTCTCTAGGCAAAGCTCGTTAGCAGGCACGTGCAGAGGCGGCAAGTAAGAAAAGGCGACAAGCAAGCGGGCACAATCAGGCAAAGACAGGCAAAGCAGGCAAGATCAGGCAGAGATCGCGCTTCCAGGGGAGCGAGCGCTATATGGCCTCCCGGAGGTTTAAGTGTGCAACCGAATGAAGTGTGCACCCCAAGACTTCTTGACGATGAGTGCCGAGCAAGTCCTACAACGTGTGCCGCGAGCGAGTACTTGCTCTTCCTTTGATAACTGGTGCCTTCGTAGGGTGAACGAGGACAGCACCGATTAGTGAGTCGCGAAAATATCGATAATACGATTCGATCGCGATCTACCGACGTTTCGCGCGAGTTACCGTGAATAAACTGATTTTATCGGCAATGTACCGAATAATGAGCATAGGCAGCTCATGGTAAAGTCTAATGGCAAATATACGAAATAACTACTAAAATAAAGCGAATATTAACACAAATACGACTATACCAGTGCACAATTACTATATACAATGAGGCGAGCGCCGAACAAGTATGAAGGTAAAGTTATCGAAAAGTCAATACTTTATGAGATATCTCATATTTTATATTAAAATTGTCATGACAAAATTTAAAATATCTCAGGAAATTCTGAACGAAAAAGTCTCGACAAGAGCTACAAGAGTATGACATAAAAAATAGGGATCCCCGTTTAAAGAACTCAATGTGACCTTGATGTGACTTTTCCAAGATCGTTCAAGATCAAACTACATAATATCACCACATAATATGGATAACTTGGTACCCTACAACTTTTGTATAAAACATTTTTTCCGAAAACGTCATCTTTCTGAGATAATCCAGTGACCTTTTTGTAACACTGTGTATATAACCAGTAAATAAATCTTATTAATTAAAGTAAAAAACGTAAAGTATTTAATAATTCTTATTCGAGTTGTTAATTATTTATGCAAATCTCCAAATAACTTCAACAAAAATTTTTAATGTAATCTATTAAATAATAATCAAATTGAGAATTTTCTCACTTTTGTTTATCCATCATCTATAAGCTTACAATGTACGACAATGTACGACATAACTTATATTTCTGTGATTGTCTTTTGTATTTTAGATATAAGGCGAGTAGATAAAAATGCGGTAATTATGCAGTATAGGGGACCACCCTCCGATGACCTTGACCTTGACATATGTTGTCAAGGTCACCCTTCTGAGTGACCTTCAGAAGGTTTTAGCCCTCGGTCATTGTTCGTTAAAAAGTTATTAACAAAAAAAGTTTGGAAAATATAGCAGCTATTTTGAGTATTGGAAGGCATAAATAACTAATATATACGTGTGTGTGCCCTGCTTTACAGAAAATCACAATTTCTATAAAGCAGGACATACACACATGTGTGTGTGCCCTGCTTTAAAGAAAATCACAACTTCTATAACTTTATATGCTTTACCAAAAAACAACATTTAAACCAGTAAATTGTTGATAAATTGAAGTCTTTTTGTTAAAGCAGAGAATACTTTATTTTGTTTGTGTAAAGTCGCTGCTTTACCAAAACACAACATTTAAAACAGTAAATTGTTGATAAATTGTAATTTTCCGACGGCACGGGGGGGGTGTGCGTGAACCTCGGTTCGCGTGGAAAGTGTATGCGTGAACTATTTCGGGACTACTGCACCTCCCCCGAAAGCACGGGGGGGGGGGGGTGTGCGTGAACCTCGGTTCGCGTGGAAAGTGTATGCGTGAACTATTTCGGGACTACCGCACCTCCCCCGAAAGCAGGGGGAGGTGTGCGTAAACCTCGGTTCGCGTAAAAAGTGTATGCGTGAATTATTTCGCCATATATATTAGTCATTTATGCCTTCCAATACTCAAAATAGCTGCTGTATTTTTCAAACTTTTTTTGTTTATAACTTTTTAACGAACAATGACCAAGGGCTAAAACCTTCTGAAGGTCACTCAGAAGGGTGACCTTGACAACATATGTCAAGGTCAAGGTCATCGGAGGGTGGTCCCCTATACTGCATAATTACCAAAAATGCTTTTATAACAAAAAATTGGGCGCGTTCAGCAGAACAAACCGCTCAGTAGCAATCGGACGTGATTGGCTCTTACTTTTAGACCCAACAAATCAACGTAGCGTGTTGAGAAGACGACACTCAACAGTTGTGTCTGCTGAACGCAGCCATTAACATCTTTTGTTTATAAAGAAATACTTGTCTTCTGCAAATTATATCTTTATCATAATTTATTTTTATATAATTATATCAAAGATATTTAATTGAATATCTTTAATTTGCTATATATAAATAAATTCATACACTGCTCAAAGAATTATGGCATAAAAAAAAATTTGCCGAAAATTGGCCAATTTTGACTGCACTTTGCGAAAAATTATTATAGAAGAATGATTTTTTTTTTTTTTTAATTAAAGCTTGAAGTCTCTAATTTAAGAATGTACCTCTATTTTTTGCATGCGATGCACCCCTACCCTTGTAACCCCTGAAATCTGAGGACATGTTTGGTAGGGTAGACCGAGGCACGTTGTCACACATTTGGTTCAATATTTTTTGTATTTTTTACATTCAATATTTAAGAGTACTTTGATATGCCAAAATTTCGAGTGAACCCTCAGCTTCAATTAGACAGTATCGAATTTTGTGTGATTGTTACTCTACAGTTGTTACATAACAATAAATAACGACAGATCGCTTGTGACAACGTGCCCCGTGACCGGGGCACGTTGTCACATCAAATGTAATTGCATGCAAATGTTATCCAAACTGTATTAAACGTAAATATCAATATATTATAGTACGCTGCAATGTAAAAAAGTAAAATCATTCACAGAAACATTTATTTTATTTCAAAAAAGTACAAAAAGCACGAAGTTTTCGTCTTAATCTAAATACAAGAATTCCACTCGAATGCGCAACTTATTGATACACATTTTTTCTTTTATAATCATGTCGGTGATTAAACATAAAATATTTTTACTCGTTATCGTCATCCGAAGATTCGCAATAGATTCCCATCAAATTCGTGACAACGTGCCCCGAGGGCATTTTTTTACTTCAAACAGCCTCATGGCCGACACGTTTGAGATATTCATAAGGTTAGGTATTGCACGCGGTAGGTAAAAGTACATACTTTAAGATAATATAAAGGTCTATTCTGAAAAAACATAAGCTTCATGTCCAGTACATTGAATATTAGACAATAAAATTTTATTTACGGTCGCAAAAAACTTTTAAGTTGATTTTACGTCAACACGGCTGGAGCAATCTCAACACTGTAAACACACCAAAAATGGGCATACACTAATACGTTTTGGGAATGACGGGTGCCGCCCTGTGGTTATTAGTTTTTTAAATAAAGCCGATGTGACAACGTGCCCTGGTCTACCCTATACTGAAAATTGCAAAGTTTAACGGAATGCACGGACGTGGAAAAATTTCTTTCGGGGACGTTGTTTGCATCGTCATAAAATTCAAATCTTTTACTTCAATTTAAAAAAAAAAATGAAATTGTTACGATTTTTTCGCAAAATTACAGCCCTTCAAAATTATCGTTGTTTTTTGGCCTCTGAGATAAGGACCCCGTGGTTCATCACTTCCACAGTAATTATTGACTACAAACCCTTTCTTCTGTGCACACGTGTGTGTTAACAAACACTTTTGCTATTGCTCTACTATAGCTTACAGTCGTTAAACCCACCGGCCGGTACTTGGTTCAAAAGCCAAAAAACAATGGTAATTTTAAAGAGCTGCAACTTTGCAAAAAAAATCGTAGCGACTTAACATTTTTTTTTTAATTAAAGTGGAAGATTTGAATTTTATGACGATGCAAATGGCGTCCCCGAAAGAAATTTTTCCACGTCTGTGCATTCCGTCAAACTGCAATTTTTAATATGCCAAACATGTCCTTAGATTTCAGGGGTTACAGGAGTAGGGGTGTATCGCATGCAAAAAATGGAAGTACATTCTTAACCCTTTTCGGTCACACTGGGTAAAATACACCCCAGCGTTTTTTTGACTTCGAAAACGACCCAGTAAACCAATGGAAATGGGCCTTGTGCCGCCATCTACAGGTAGTTGGGACCTTCAAGTATCGATCCCCGTCGGTGGTATATTTTTTGGCCCGTTAGTTCTCTCTCGGCATTTTTTTTCCGCAAAAAATCGCACCTTCATACCTTAAAATAAATAAACTTTTTGGAACGGCCGCATAAACTGCAATAATCAGTGAAAAGTGCATCATCTGAGGATGAAAAAACCGTTTGAAAAATTAAAATATCTTAAAAATTGAAAAAGTTACATTAGAGTTTTTGTGAAAAAGTTACTTTTTCGACTTTTTTTTTAACAATTTTTTTACATATGTTAAATTAATTTTTTGCAAATCAAACTTATACAGTCTTTTTAAGGAAGACTTAAACTACAACAGGATATTTTTTTTTAAGGTCACCTACAATTTTTTATACACGTGCAAACACGCTGGGGGTGTATTTCACCCAGTGTGACCGGTACGGGATTCTCGAGAAGTGTGACCGAAAAGGGTTAAAGTAGAAATTTCAATAAAAGTTTAATTCAAACTGTTACGAGATTATGGAGTGGCAATAACAGGCGTTTAGTTTTGTTGCTCAGTAGACAAAAGAAAAGATTTATTGCAACAACTATTAACGATTAATAGTATGTACAGATGGTTTGATCTCTTCTATTAACAACAATAAAAAATACTTGCGGCGAGGCGAGCGTGCGTGCTTCTCTCTGTACTGGCACGTGAAAAGCGAGTGAATTAACGGTGATCACAGAAATGCTAGCGCACTCACAATTATACCAATAGAATAGTATATCAGTATAATTAGTACACACTAGATTGACTGTCGGTAAGATGCCATAAGGCGTCAATTTAAACTCAATACTCCCTCTCGCCTTTTGCCATCTTACAAAAGAAACATCTATATAAACCCAAAAAAAACTTTTGTACATTCTTCCATGCGCTTAACGTCTGTCTAACAAATTCCATAAGCTAATCTAAATTTATGAAACTTCTCTCTCGATAAAGGTTTAGTAAGTGTATCTGCTAATTGATTATCCGTCGACACATATTGTACGTCAATCTCTTTGTTCTTCTGCTTTTCACAAGTAAAGTAAAATTGCACTTCTACATGTTTAGTGCCCTTAATAGACTCGGGTGTCTTAACAATAGTTATCGCTCTCTGGTTATCACAATAAACCACAGTTGGTTCCCTCTGAATATTATCAAGATTCTCTAGTAAACGTGTAAGCCAAATTACTTCTTTTGTGACCGAACAAAGAGCTATAAACTCTGCTTCCGTTGTTGATGTAGCAGTGACTGTCTGTCTCTTCGAGCTCCAGGCTACTGGACCTGAGTTTACAAAACATACCCAACCAGTAGTACTGAGCCTCCTATCAATGTCACCTGCAAAATCTGCGTCACTGTACGCAATCAACGTCGTGTCTTGCGAACCACAGCTGAAATTAATTCCATAATTAGTAGTTCCCTTTAAATATTTCAACACTCTTTTTACAGCATTTCAATGCTCGATCTGTGGATTTTCCATAAACCTGCTTAAAAATCCTACAATGTACGCAATGTCTGGTCTTGATCCTACCATTAAATACAACAAAAAACCTATTGCTTGCTGCCTATATGGAAAAACTGTATTCTCTTTGGTGCTCCGACCTACACCAGACATTTTAATTCCTGATTCGGCAGGAGTGGAGACGGGATTACAGTTTTCGTGATTGAAACGTTTCAGAACTTTGTTAGCATAAGAATTTTGATGTATCTTTAGCTTTCCTCCATCTCGACTCCTCTCGATTTGCAAACCAACGAAAAACTCCGCTTTCAAAAAAGTAATTTTAAATTCCTTGTACAACGCGTTTAGAAAGTTATACATTTCAGAAACATTATTTCCGCAAAAGATCCCATCATCTACGTATACGCCTAAGTATAGTCCCTTTTTTATTTCAAAGAAGACACAAGGATCTGCATTTGATTGAACAAAGTTATGATCTTTCAAGAATTTTACCAGTTTTATATTCCACTGCTTGGACGCTTGCTTCAGCCCTTAAATGGCCTTGTAGAGCAGACATACCTCGTCACCGTCTTCTTCGCATCTAGTGGGTTGTTCCATGTAAATGCAAGTTTAGTTCTCCATGCAGAAAGGCCGTTTTGACATCAAATTGAAATATTTCCAAGTTGTATGCTGCTGCAATGGATAGCAGCATTCGAACTGAGCTAAATTTAACTACTGGTGAGAAGGTCTCGTCATAGTCAATTCCTTGCCTTTGTGAATAACCTTTGGCCACTAATCTAGCTTTGTATTTCGCAACCTGGCCATCTTTCTTCAACTTCTTCTTAAACACCCAACGGTTTGAAATGACGTTGACATCTTTTGGTCTAGGGACTAGTGTCCATGTTTGATTCTCCATCAATGAGTCAAGCTCCAATTTGATTGCTTCACGCCATTTGTCCAAATCTTCAGCTCTTAAGGCTTCTTGAATCGTTATTGGCTCCGAACTCGCCATGAAGGTTTCAGCAACTATTGCTTGCTCGTATTCATCAGTGTCACTCGACCTTGAACCTTTTCTCGTCGGATATGGTGACCTCGGTATCGGAAGGCGTGGATTCTTGTACTTCCTCGGAGTCTGATTAGTTTCCACTGCTTTAGTTTCTTCTTCATCGGGAACTGATAAGGTGATCTTCGGCAGGGCACTCTCTACGACTGTCTCTGGTTCTCCGTCTTCGTGAAAAATGACGTCTCTCTTCGTATCAGGATCCTTTGAGCAGCTGGGTCGTATACTCTGTATGCTTTGTTTCCATCACTGTAACCAATCATTAGACATTTAATTGAGTTCATATCCCATTTTGTCCTCTGATCCTTTGGCACATGGACATAACAGTGACTTTCAAAAATTCTTAAGTGTTTTACGGACGGTTTCTCTCCAAACCATTTTTCAAAGGGCGTTAACCCACTCAGAGTTTCCGATGCCGTTCGATCCTTTAAGTAGATTGCCGTATTAGCAGCTTTGGCCCATAAATAGCGTGGAATGTTTCGACTGTACATCATTGACTTAGAAACCTCGCGAACTCGAAAATTCTCATTTTAATATAACTTTCCACACATGGAGGAGTAAAAAGATGAATTTAGATATTTTTTGTAGCTGCCCAAAAACGGTTTTAAAGGGTGAAATCACACCTCATATGTAGAGCGGTTTTTACTTTTCTCGATATATCTCGAAAAATATTTGAGATATCAAAAAATGTTTCTTATAAAAGTTTTATAGTAATATCTCTTCTATTCAACAACATTAATAATATTTTTTAAAAATAATTTTTTAAATAAAATTTTAATTAAAAATTAAAAAAAAAATTTTTTTTAATTTTATTAATGTGGTTAAATAGATATGTTTTTACCATAAAACTTTTATTTGAAACATTTTTTGATATCTCGAATACTTTCCGAAATATATCGAGAAAAGTAAAAAGCCGTTCTACATATAAAGAGTAGTTTCACCCTTTAGAACCGTCTTTGGGCAGCAACAAAAAATTTCTAAATTCATCTTTTGACCCCCCCCCCCCCTACATGTGTGAAAAGTTTTATAATAAGAACACCTATGTGTATTTAACCTCAACGAATAATTTTTTCAAAAATTTATTTATTTTTGCATCTCTTAAAAATAATTATCGTAAGTAAACAAATACGAGTGAAGGATGTAACGGACAGCGTGCAATAATTCCATAGTTAATGATATTCTCCATAAGAGCTACCATACGTGTTGACAGCGTTCCCTAGAATGTATAAGAATATTTATTACAAATATTAGTAATAAATATTATAATTATCTAGATAACGATATCTTTTACTTACGAACAATTCTTATATTTCATAGTATTTACAATCATGATATTCCTCAAAGAAATGATGCATGCAAAAATATTTTTTGCACCAGGAACAACGTATTATGGCAAAAGCATCACATATGGAACAGCGTGGTATTTCTTGTATATCTTTTCCAGAGAAACAAAAATCTACTGGATTTTCAAACTGTGGTAGCCGTTCGTCGATATAGCCACTTTTGAACCATATTTAAAAAGATTATGGAATCGTGGTGAGGACAGCTGTATATGCGTTAAGGATTGTAATTTAATGATATTATTTCTCAAATGTAAATATATTGATATCATAATTTAACAACGTAACGCGATCACTAAATGTCCTCACAAAGTTCTTCCATACTCTAAACCCATAAACATCAAGAGGTTAAATCATTGCTGTGGTTTTTTTGGTATTGACAAAATTCGTACATCTTTAGATGGCATAAACTCTTGTAGGTTCGCAGGACAATGTCCGGTCCAAGAGTCTAGTAATAACACACTGAAGCTTCCAGTTGCGGGTAAAAAAACATTTGTGAACCAAGATTGAAAGTGTTGTGTAGTCAGTTTGCCTGATTTCGATGCTGCGATGAAAACATTTGCAGGCCTGAACAAAGTCGCTTCTACGCGTGGTCCAAAACTTCCACTGGCCTCTTTTAATACCAAATAAAGAGGTGATTGTAATTGTCCGCTTGCAGAAATTGTAGGCATAATGGTGTAGCTGTGTGTCATTGCTGATTGTGATTGAACTACACTTTTGACTATTTTAACACCATGTGTCGTTAACGTTCTGCCTGAATGTATTTCGAAATTAAATCCACTTTCGTCTGCATTATATATATTTTGTATATCAAAAACATCTATAAATGATTTTACAGAGCTTATGAATTCTTGGCACGCAATTTGTAATTGTTCTGGATTTGTCTTGGATGAACGGTTTACATATTTTGTTATTTTTCTTGACATTTGTTCGAGATCCGTCGAACTTTTCTACGCGAAACATCGGCGCGAAAACATTATTATATTTGACATCGAGAAATACCGATGTTTATGTTGTTCGAGCTCGGTCGAACTTGTGCGAAATATACGTTCCCCGCGATCCCCGCGCCCTCGAAGCCCATCGATCGCGATCACGCGTTACGAGAGTGCTCCCTTATTTGTCGGAGCACGGAAACGGCTGTTTTGAACGCGTGATGTACCATACGGACGAATAGCGATTCAGCTCTCATCGCGCGTTCGTTCCGGAAAAAACAACCCTCTTGAGTAAACGGCGAATTCGCTCGCCGGACAGTCAGTCGTGGCTGAGGATTCCTAGCCTCAAGTCTTGAGCTAGAACTCATAGCAAAAGTCGTCGCGTATCAATCCTCGTCTAAAGACATCACGGCTCTCTTTCGCGGAAATCACCGCTTGAATCGCTACTCGCTCGTTCGTCTGAAAGTGCGGATCAACGTTACTTATAATTTAAGTGTGCTACTTAGCGAGGGGTCCAAAAACTTCCGGTCGTGCTCCGTTCGCGATCGTTCGTCTGCCGCGCGCTCAAGATTTCCGCTCGACGCGTACAAGATCTCCGCTACGCGAGAGGCTTCAATGCGAGAAGCTGAGACAAGATTTCCGTTCGCGATATCTGGCAGAAAAGTACGAACGACTCAGAAGATTTCCGAAGCCGCGGTGCACGATCCGTTGTTCCCCCTCGAGTCTTTTCCGTTCTTGAAATAAAGACTATATATTTCTTTGTGCAATCTGTGTTACGAGTGCTTTAATCCTCCTTCCTCCCGCGAATTTGCAACTCGCGTTATCCACGCTTCTCGCTCAACTCTGAGCGGAATCCAGATTCAGGGCGACCGTCGTAAAGCGACGCCCGAACATTTTGGTCCTTCGAGCCGGATGGAAGCGTGTGGAGGGTCGAGTGTGTGACAAGTGTGCATATTCGTCACCATGTCCGAGCATCTCGGGAAACAGTTGCAGCTTCAACGTTCGATCGAACGTTATCTCGACAATTTCAAGAAGATCGGGAAGGGGAACTTAGTCCCAGCGAAGGTGCGTTCCCGCATTCAATCTCTAAAGGAGCTCTGGGCTCCGTTCTTCGACGGCCACGCAGATCTCCTGCATCGGATTCCTGAATCGAGCCGAGCAACCCTGAGCTACTTCCAGGACAACGCCTTCGATACGACTCTCGCAGCCTATCAACACGCCCTCGACTACATGACGGAGTGCCTGGAGGAATTGGAGCCGGTCGTGAGTCCGAACCCTATTTTCTCGAGTTCGCGATCGAACTTAACGGTACCGGCGTTCTCTTTCTCACATTTGCCTCCGATTAAATTGCCTCCGTTCGACGGCGACCACGACGACTGGGAGACGTTTCGCGATAAATTCACCGCGTTAATTAAGAATAACAAAGATCTCGATGATTTCGCGCGCATGCATTTTCTCGCTTCATGTTTGAAGGGTCGCGCGGCCGAGTGCATCGCCAATATCTCGATTACCGCGGATAATTTCGCCATTGCATGGCAAGCTCTCATCGCGCGGTACGAGAACAAACGAAGGTCTCTTAACTTGCATCTTTCTACTCTAATTGAGTTACCGAACATCACGCGCGAGTTCTGCTTCGGATTTACAGACATTGTACGATAAAGTCAGTACCGCGGTAGCGTCTCTTAAAAATCTAAAGCGCCGACCTGATGATTTGTGGAACGATGTTCTCGTTCACCTAATCGTACATAAGTTAGATCCGATAACGCGTAAAGCGTGGAATGTAAAATCGAGCGATACCGATGATCTTCAATCATACGAAGACCTTTGTCGGTTTCTCAAATCTCGTACCCGCGCGCTCGAAGACTGTGCGATCGGTTCCTCAAGTAAAACCGCGTCGAAATCTGCGAACTCTTCGCGAGTGCACGCCGCGAACGCCTCCGCCAACGACTCGACTCCGTGTCCTTTATGTAAAGCGTCACACTTCATAAATCTGTGTCCATCGTTTATAAGCAAGAATGCGAGTCAGCGTCGAGAGATCATTAAACAACACAAAAGGTGTTTTAATTGCTTAAGTACCAAACACTCCATGCAGGATTGCAAAAGTAAATATTCTTGTCGCGTATGTCATAAAAGGCATCACTCTCTACTGCATTCTGACTCGGACTCTTGCTTCAGTGCCACAGGCGCTGTCTCTAGCGACAGTTCGTCCTCAAAGGACAATGCGGCGATTAACTGCTCGTCGCCTCAAGCCTCTGACTCGAAATCGGAGGTCAACTCTCTTTTCGCGGCTGCGAAAAATCGTTCGCCGATTCTATTGGCGACAGCGTGGATTACGGTCCGCGGTTCATCCGGCCGTACCGCCGTCGTCAGAGCGTTACTCGATCAGGGCTCCGAGATGACGTTCATCTCGGAGAACTTGGCGCAAACCTTGCGAGTCAAACGGATTCGCATGCCGATCTCGATTTCCGCCGTCGGCGGAATTAACGCCGGGACATTTCAAAACGCGACACGCATATTCATTTCGCCGCGCGCGTCTCTCGTCCCGTCCCTCTCGACCACGGCGCTCATTCTCCCGTCCGTAACCTCCTACATTCCGAAACGCAATGCGGATATTTCGGCCATCTCATATCTCTCCGACTTACCGCTAGCTGACACGGATCCGACGAGTCGCGATCCAATCAGTCTCATTATTGGAGCGGACCTCTATAATGAGATTATTCTCGACGGCGTGCGTAAAGGGGGGATCGGGCAACCTATCGCGCAAAATTCTATATTCGGATGGGTCATCTCCGGACCCGTCAGTTCAGCCGCGTTTCCTGAACAGTCCTCAGCGAAAGTTCCTTGAATCTCAACGCATCATATTTGCTCTCCCTCGCTGGAGAAAGAACTTCGCCGGTTCTGGGAAATCGAGGAGCTTCCGCAGAGATCCGCTCTTACACAAGACGAAAAGGATTGCGAAGAGCATTTCCGCTCGACTCATTTTCGAAATTCGGAGGGACGATACGTCGTGCGTCTCCCATTTAAGAGAGGCCCTCCTATCGAAATCGGGGAGTCTCGGATTCAAGCCGAGAAAATGTTAAATTCGCTAACTCGTCGACTTCGTGACAAACCGGAAGTTATGAAAGACTATCATAACTTTCTCGACGAGTACGAACGTCTCGGACACATGCGACCGTTATCTCCCGCGCAAGACAACGAACAAAGCGTCTATCTTCCACACCACGGGGTGATTCGGGAAGATAGCGTTACCACGCGTCTCCGCGTCGTGTTCAACGCGTCAAGCGTCACCTCTAACGGTACCTCTCTCAACGACCACTTGCACATCGGTCCGAAAAAGCAAACCGATATTTCCGCCATAATTGCGCGGTGGCGCAGATACAATAACGTTTATTCGGCAGATATCGCGAAAATGTATCGCCAAATTCTCGTCGATCCTCGCGATATAAATTACCAAAGAATTTTATGGAAACGATCTCCTCACGACGCGATAATTATTCTCCTGTTGCTAACCGTGACTTATGGCCAAGCCTGCGCGCCCTTTCTTGCCCTTGCCGTTCTCGAGCAATTAATTATCGACGAGGGTAAACACTTTCCCCTCGCCATTCCGATTCTCAGAGAACATATTTACATCGACGATGCCGTATTCGGAGCTGACGACAAGTCTCAGATTCGACAAATTCGAGATCAGTTAGTTGCCTTATTAAAACGCGGCGGGTTCGAGTTAAAGAAGTGGGCAAGTAACTCCCCCTCTCTTCTAGACGATATTGACGTCGCGGATCATGGGCTAGCCGGTAAAAAGCCCTTCGCGCAAGACGAACAGCTCAAAATTCTCGGTATCGGGTGGAACCCTTCTAAAGATGTTTTCGAATATCGCGTCGCGCTTTCGGATAAAGTTCCCGATACCAAACGTGCCATATTGTCCGCTGTCGCGAAACTGTACGATCCGTTGGGCTGGGCAACGCCAGTCACGATCGCCGCAAAAATCCTCATGCAAAGGCTCTGGCAACTTAATGTCCAGTGGGATGAGCTTCTTTCCGAGTCGGTTTTCGCCAGATGGAACGATATATATTCGCGTTTATCAGCTCTCGGTCGTGTGCAAATTCCTCGTTGGAACGGCCTCGAGCCTGATGCCGAACGTTCCGAAATACACGGTTTCGCGGACGCTTCGAATCATGCTTACGCCGCCGTTGTCTATATAAAGGTAGTGTCTTCGTCGGGCAAAGTCACGATATCGCTGCTTATTGGTAAATCTAAGGTCGCTCCTTTGAAAACAATAAGCATACCTCGACTCGAATTATGTGCGGCCTTACTTCTGGCGCGACTTATTGATTTTGCTCGAGCGTTAAACGGTTATCAAAATCTTCCGTATTATTGTTGGACGGATTCCAACATCGTGCTTGCTTGGATCGCTCAAGATCCTTCGCGATGGAAGACGTTCGTCGCCAATCGCGTTACTCAAATTCAAGCTCTCGTTCCACGTGCCTCATGGCGCCACGTCTCAACTAACGATAATCCTGCGGATTGCGCGTCGCGCGGCATTTTTGGCGATGAAATTCTAAATCATGAACTATGGTGGCACGGCCCTTCCTGGCTCACTTTCAATTCTGACGAATGGCCGATCGGCGACACGCGTCTTCCCGAAAGCGCTCCCCTCGAGGAGAAAACTATCGTTTTGCAATGTCACGCCCCCGGTCAATGGGATCTCGCCACGAAATACTCCTCATGGCCTCGGTTGATTTGCGTCACCGCGTATATAATTAAGTTTACCCGTTTCTGTCGTCGCGATCGACCTTCCGACTCGCTCAACCTCGCGCTGACCGCCTCTCCTCCCTCGAAAAGTATCTCGCTCTCCGCACCCGAATGTAATCAAGCTAAAACCTTTTGGTTTAAACAAATTCAAGCCGATCTGTTTTCAAGCGAAATCAAAACGTTGTCACGAAATCAAAACCTATCGACTAAAAGCTCGATTCTCTCTCTTCGACCGTTTTTAGATCAAGACGGAGTTCTGCGCGTGGGTGGGCGCCTCGGCAACGCTCCCTTACCATTTCCCGTACGTCATCCTATTTTATTAGCTTCGCATCCCCTTGTCAAGCTCCTCGTAAATCAAGCTCACTTACGAGCCCTGCACGCGGGACCTCAGCTCACCTTGAATATACTCCGTCGCGACTTCTGGATCATTCGCGCGCGCAACATAGTCAAAGCGGTTATACATAATTGCGTTACATGCACGCGCGAGCGTGCGGCAATCCCTACTCAAATCATGGGCAATCTGCCCGAGCCACGCGTAACCTCGACAATTCGCAGTTTTCTGCACTGCGGTGTGGATTATGCGGGACCAGTTCTTATTCGAGCTTCCTCCGGTCGCGGTATTACCTCCCGCAAAGCGTACATAGCCTTATTTGTGTGTCTCGCGACGAAGGCCATCCACCTAGAATTGGTTGGAGATTACTCCACTCCCGCGTTTCTAAACGCTTATTCCCGGTTCTGCGCTCGTCGCGGTCTTCCGCAATGCATGTATTCCGATAACGGAACTACCTTCGTCGGGGCAGACCGAGAAATGCAGCGAGCGTACAAATCCGCCGTTCAAGACCCAAATTTTCTAAATTTAACCGCGTCAGATAACATTACGTGGAATTTCCTCTCCTCCTTCAGCCCCGCATTTCGGCGGGCTATGGGAGGCGGGCGTGCGGAGTGTCAAAACTCATTTGCGTCGCGTCTTAGGGACTCACACTTTAACCTTCGAAGAATTTTCGACCTTATTGTGTAGAATCGAAGCGTGTTTGAACTCTCGACCGATCGCTCCTCTCGCCGACACTCTCGATGACTACGAGTGTCTCACCCCCGGTCATTTTTTGGTCGGATCCGCTCTCACGGTCAACCCGGAACCATCTTTGCTCGATCTAAACGAGAATCGTTTGTCGCGATGGCAATTAGTCCGACACATTACCGAAAAATTCTGGAAAATGTGGAGTAACGACTACGTGAACACTCTACAACAACGAGCAAAATGGCGAACGGTCAAACCGCCGATCGGTCTCGGACAACTCGTCCTCTTGCGCAATCCCACGTTGCCCCCGTGCAAATGGGAGCTCGGCCGCATAACGCAATGCCATCCCGGGCCCGACGGTCTCACGCGCGTAGTGACCGTGAAAACGGCCACTTCCGAATACCAAAGGCCCATCGTAAAATTATGCGTTTTACCGGTCAACAGCGAGGCGACGAGCAATTAATCATACTTCTTGCGTCAATGCGAGACGCGCGTTAGATCTAAGTGTTATATTCTAAGCTAGTTTAAGCAATTCGTCTATGTTATTCCACGGCGGGCGGCGTTGCCTCATTAATTTTCTGTATGTCTCTGTAAACTTCTCGCGCTGATGTTTTATGGTTTTCTATTATCACGCATTATTTCGAAACTATCGTTCCGAGGCGGGCGGTATGTTCGAGATCCGTCGAACTTTTCTACGCGAAACATCGGCGCGAAAACATTATTATATTTGACATCGAGAAATACCGATGTTTATGTTGTTCGAGCTCGGTCGAACTTGTGCGAAATATACGTTCCCCGCGATCCCCGCGCCCTCGAAGCCCATCGATCGCGATCACGCGTTACGAGAGTGCTCCCTTATTTGTCGGAGCACGGAAACGGCTGTTTTGACGCGTGATGTGACCATACGGACGAATAGCGATTCAGCTCTCATCGCGCGTTCGTTCCGGAAAAAAACAACCCTCTTGAGTAAACGGCGAATTCGCTCGCCGGACAGTCAGTCGTGGCTGAGGATTCCTAGCCTCAAGTCTTGAGCTAGAACTCATAGCAAAAGTCGTCGCGTATCAATCCTCGTCTAAAGACATCACGGCTCTCTTTCGTCTGAAAGTGCGGATCAACGTTACTTATAATTTAAGTGTGCTACTTAGCGAGGGGTCCGAAAACTTCCGGTCGTGCTCCGTTCGCGATCGTTCGTCTGCCGCGCGCTCAAGATTTCCGCTCGACGCGTACAAGATCTCCGCTACGCGAGAGGCTTCAATGCGAGAAGCTGAGACAAGATTTCCGTTCGCGATATCTGGCAGAAAAGTACGAACGACTCAGAAGATTTCCGAAGCCGCGGTGCACGATCCGTTGTTCCCCCTCGAGTCTTTTCCGTTCTTGAAATAAAGACTATATATTTCTTTGTGCAATCTGTGTTACGAGTGCTTTAATCCTCCTTCCTCCCGCGAATTTGCAACTCGCGTTATCCACGCTTCTCGCTCAACTCTGAGCGGAATCCAGATTCAGGGCGACCGTCGTAAAGCGACGCCCGAACAACACTATTCCGTGCTTTCTTTTAAAATTTAATATCTATGTTGCTCCTGCTTTAAAATGAGGAAGATCAATTTCTTCTTTTGCTTCTAGCGCCCATCGTCGCAGATCTATATCACGAATAATGCTGTTTTTGTCTTTGAATTTGTTCAAGACGTATTCAGAAATATGTAATAGCTTTTCTCTATGAGTACCACCTTTTTGTAGGGAGAGTTCCCATTGATACAGCTGCGGCAAGGACTTTACCTTTCTAAAGCGATGTTGTACTGATGATAAATTGTAACGTCCCTTTTTTCCACTTTTCCAGAATTCAATAGCTTTTCGTTTATAGTTATTATTTACAATTTCGTATTCTTCTGAAGTACAACTATCTTCTCCCTCATCTTCATCAAGTTCTTCGACTTCTTCTATTTCGTCAGCTGCGACAAATTCTGCCTCGTGTAATAAGTCCCAATAATTCTCAAATTCTAATGTGGTGTCGGTCTGCATAGCAAATGACATGTCATCCATTGAATTTTGTATAATATTCTTTATAGTATCATGCAATTCGATTTCTTTATCATTTGTAGGTGTTTGTGGAATATTTGATATTTGGAATAAAACCATTAACATATTGAGAACATTTGCAGGATTTTTACACGTAACATTTTGGTTTGTTAAACTAAAAATATACACTTTTTCTTATTGTTAATTAAAACTTTTGACAATCTTTTACACTTGAATGAATCGTTAAACTCGTGGTACTAAAACTATGCGCAATATTTCCGACTTATATAGAGCCTTATTATCTTATTTATATTTTTTTTATATCAGAATCTTCCGAATATGGAAAATTACTGCAAAATATCCTCACGTACAACGTACGTGACTACTCTGCATTGCGATTAAACGTAATACAATATACCGTGATACTTAACAGAAGTGATTAAATTATACCACGTGTATATCGCTCATTTATGTGAACGTACGTGATTACTCTGCATTGCGATATTAGACGTAAATGAGTGATATGCACGTGTATATCGCTCATTTATGTGAAAACTAGCTGGTTACCCGGGCTTTGCCCCGGAGGACATATGTAATAAGACACGCAAATAGTCTCTCTCTCTCTCTCTCTCTCTCTCTCTCTCTCTCTCTCTCTCTCTCTCTCTCTCTCTCTCTTTCTCTCCCCCCCCTCTCTCTCTCTCTCTCTCAGCAGAAGCAGACGTGTGAAACATCGCTCCGTAAAAGTGTGAATTTTTGAGTGGTTTAGAAGTGAGGGAGAGTGTTAAAAAGTTGTGTAACGAATATCTGCATAGACCGGGGGTAGCTATGAGTGTTATCTAGCCGGAATATGTTGATACATAGACACGAGAACTGCATTTCGTTCAGAGGTCATCGAAACCTCGTACGACAGGTAGACATCGACGGCGAACACGAAACGCTGACGTGTGAAAGTGACGTGTTAAAGTGACGAGTCAATTAACTGTCTCTGCCGATATTAGCAGAATGAACGAGGAATACGCCGAGTATCGATGCTCGGCATGTAAGAAGCCGATAAAAACGGAGGTGATAGCATGCAAGTCCTGTGCCAAGCTTTTCTACCATCCAGGTTGTGTATCTAAGCACAAAATTTATGATAGAAACCGCGATTTGGTGTCGTGTCCTGGCCCATTCGAGAAGTTAATTGTTGGTGATGGTGATAAAGTAGCTGATATAAATAAAGCAGTGGCAGCAGCAGAAAGAGCAACGGCACCTGCAAAAATGAGTCCGGCGCCGAGCAGCGGGAATAAAGTAGCAGCCGCGAGTGATATTGATAGAAAAATAGATTGGCTTGTAAAAACAGTGAAAGAATTAAAAGATGAGGCAGCATGTAAAAAGGAGATTAAGTCAATGATAAAAGAAATAGTCCGTGAGGAGATGGGAGGCATTAAACAGGAAATAGAAGAATTGAGAAAAATGTTGACGCAAGGGGCATATGGATCGTCAGGTGGAGCGACAAGAAAATATAGCGATGTAATTAAAGAAAGGAAGGAAGAAAATATCTTGATTATAAAACCAAAAGTACAACAAGAGAGTGAAATTACGAAGAAAACAATTAAAGATAAAATTGATATAACCAAGATGGAAATAGGAATCACCAAATTAAGAAAGGGAGGTAAAGGGACAGTGATCTTAGGATGTGAGTCGAAAGAAGAGAAGGATAAGCTAAAGGCGACGGTACAAGCGGCAATGGGCGAGGAGGTCAAAGTCTCTGAGCCACAGAAGAGGAAACCAAAGATTAAAATAATTAATGTTGGTGGAGAAGAAATGAAAATGGAGGATGATGAACTGATAGATACAATCAAGAAGCAGAACAGAATTGGCGAAGAATCCTGTATGCACCTAGTGAAAAAAATATTAAGAGGAAAAAGTAAGGATACTGAGCAAGGATCCGTAATAATTGAAGTGGATGAAAGCACTCATAATTCACTAATAAACAGAGGAAAAATAAATTTAGGATGGCGAAAGTGTCCTATATTTAATTATATTAGTGTTAGAAGATGTTTTAAATGCTGGGGCTATTACCATATTGCCAAGAATTGCACGAGACAAGAAACATGCTATAAATGTGCAGGAAATCATAAGGCGAATGAATGTACGACGGCAAAGAAGAGGTGTGTAAACTGTACCTATAAAAATCAGACGTACAACTTGAAGATAAATGTTGAACACGAGGCGCTAGATTCGGAATGTCCGACTTTTAAGAAAGTATTGGAGGAAGAGAAAAAAAGAGCCGGCTGGGAAGATGCAAAATAGCAACCACAGGGAGAAGCGGAATTACTCTGGTATACAAATGCACAAAGCTTCTTGGCGCATAAGGACGAAATTCAACATCAGATTATGAAGAGGGTGAATCCTGTGATTCTAGCGTTATCCGAGACTAGATTGACTGTAGAAATTGAGGATAGTGAGGTCAATGTACCGGGGTATAGTATAGTTAGATGTGATGCTGAAAATAGAAACACAGGAGGAGTACTGCTATATGTTAGGGATGATATTAAATTTAAAATAGTTGATAAGAAAAAGATAGTGTCAAATTGTTGGTGCGTGGTGGTAGAAATAAGAGAGAATTTGTATAAAGGTATGATAGCAGTAGTGTATCATTCGCCGAGTGCGTCAAATGGCGATTTCGTGAGATTTTTGGAAGATACGGTTGAAGATTTAATAATAAAGTATGACTGTATAGTGATAGGGGACTTTAATATAGATGTAATGGTAGATTCATTTTACACAAAGAAATTATTAACGGTAATGCAAAACCTAGGGATGAGGCAATACGTTGATTGTCCAACGAGAGTTACAAAAGATAGTCGAACGATGATAGATTTAATTTTTTCGAATAAAGAAATAAAGGTACAAGTGAATGAGAAACCTAAAATCACGGACCATACATGGCTAAAAGTAGAATTTAATATAAATGAAAATAGAAATAAATATAAAGAATTTAGAGGCAGGGACTATAGTAAATTTAATGTAGATGAATTTCTTAGAATAATGGAAGAAAGAACTGAGCAAGGTCAAGGGCTAGATATAAGCATAAGGGCGGAGAGATTTGTCAATAGTATAGTAAGTGTATTGGATACTGTAGCACCTAAGAAAAAGTTTAAGATTCCGAAAATATGGGAAGGGAAAATGTGGTATTCAGATGAAATTAGAATGGCAGCAGATAGAAGGGATGAGGCTCACAGTAGAGCAATAAACTCAGGTAAAGAACAGGACTGGGAATTTTTCAGAAATGAAAGAAATGCAGTAGTTAAACTTATCAGGGCAAAAAAGAAAGAATATTATGAGAATATGATAGATAATAATAGGAGTGATCCTACAAAAATGTGGAAAACTTTAAAAGAATTAATTAAAGGTGAGCAAAGGGGTTCAGAGAACATCGATAATGTAGATTTTGAAATATTAGAAGACATAGAAGAATGCAATATAGCTGATAAATTTAATATATATTATGTAAAAAGTATTAGCAACATTGTGCAATCTATTAATAATAGGGGGATAGAAGGCACGGGTAGGAGACCTATTTATGTAATTGAGAATAAGGGAATTATGGAAAATTTTGAGCCAATTAGTGCAAGTGATTTGGAACAAATTGTTAGGGAACTACCACGAAAGAACGGAACAGAGGAAGGGATAAATAGTGATATACTGAAAATGGTGCTACCTGTGATAAAAGATGAGTTTGTAGGAGTAATAAATGATTCGCTTAGGACAGGTAAATTTCCAGAAGGATGGAAAACATCCACGATAATACCGATACCAAAGGTAAACAAACCAAAAAAAGCGAGCGAGTATAGACCGATTAATATGTTACCGATATATGAAAAAGTATTAGAGTTAGTTGTAAAAAAACAGTTGGAAAAATTTCTAGATGACAATGAAATAATAACCGAATACCAATCGGGATTTAGGAAACAGCAGTCGTGTGAGACAGCAATTCAAAGTTTTATCGAAGAATGGAAGTTGATAATTGAGGAGAAAAAAATGGTGGGGGTGTTATTCCTGGATCTCAGGAGAGCGTTTGAGACAATAGATAGGGTAAGATTAGTGGAAAAATTATATCAGTATGGAATAAGAGGAGTGGTACTGGAATGGATAATATCGTATTTAAGTAATAGAAAGCAGCAAGTTAGATTCAATGATATGTGTTCTAAAATAATTGAGACAGTATATGGCGTGCCACAGGGATCAGTATTAGGACCTCTATTGTTTATTTTGTATATAAATGATATAGTTAAAGTCTGTCCGGAGGGAAGTATATTTAGATTATTTGCAGATGACACGACCGCAAGTGTAACAGGAGAAAGTTGTGAGGAAATAGAAATAAAACTAAATATGGTGCTCGGTATACTTGAAGAATGGATGAATGTGAATATGTTAAAAATGAATGCAGATAAGACCAAATATATGATAGTTAGAAGTATAAGGAAAGAAATAAAAACAGACATAATAGTAAAAAGTTTGAATGGAACTATAATTGAGCGTGTCGAGATAACGAAACATCTGGGTGTAATGATCGATAGTAAACTCCGTTGGGAGAATCACTGTGATTATATGTTAAAGAAAATAGGGAAAAAAGTGAGTTTTCTGAATAGAATAGGAAATGATATATCGGCGTATACTCGATGTACTGTGTATAAGTCTATCATAGCGCCTCACTTTGAATATTGCGCAACGATGTTAGTAGGCATGGGTGAAACGCAACTGAATCGACTGCAAGTGGCACAAAACCGTGCCATGAGAGTCATACTGCAGTGCTCGCAATATACAAAGGTAGATTTGATGCTGCAAACCCTTAAGTTTATGAATGTAAGACAGAGGCTAATGTACAATGTATGTATTTTTATTTTTAAGATAGTAAGAGGCATAATGCCAAAACACTTAAGTAATAGGATAGAAATAGTAGGAGATGTGAGTGGACGACGAACGAGACAGGCTGAGAATATTAGAATTCAATATCGCAGGACGAAAAGCGCACAGAAAAGTTTATTTTATGAAGGTTTGAATATGTACAACGCCCTACCGATAGAAATTAAGCAATGCGAAAGAATTGTACCATTTAAACGTAGGTTAAGAGAATATATTGTACCTCATGTAGAGGAATTAATTTAAGGATATTTTATGTAAAAAATAGCCGAGAAGGCTAATAAACTTCAATCAATCAATCTCTCTCTCTCTCTCTCTCTCTCTCTCTCTCTCTCTCTCTTTCTCTTTCTCTCTCTCTTTTCTTCTCTGGAAAATTTCGTATCCGATTTCCAAAAAGATACCGGTTTCCAAAAAAATCGGTAACAAAAAATAGTACACTTTATAGCACTCCCCGGGAAATTCTACCCCTACTTCATATGTAATTCTTTGAGATTCAATCAATTATTTCCCGAAAAATTGGAACAATTATAAAAACCGGTTTCAAAAAAGATTGGTAACAAAAACTGTACACATCATGGCAATCCCCGGAAAATTTTATCCCTACTTCATATACAATTCTTTGCGATTCGGTCAATTAATTCTCGAAAAATTAGAAAAACTTCTAATACCGGCTTCCAAAAAAATCGGTAACAAAAAATTATACACTTTATAGCACTTCCCGGAAAATTCTACCTCTATTTGATCTATAATTCTTTGAGATTCGGTCAATTATTTCCCGAAAATTTGAGAAAATTAGAAAAACCGGTTTCCAGAAAATCGGTAACGAAAAACTATACACATCATGGCACTTCCCGGAAAATTCTACCCCTGTTTCATATACTTTTGGTAAAAATTCGGTCCACTAACGAATGAGTAGTTCACGGACAGACGGACGGACAGACAAACAGTCGGGTTTTATATAATAGTATGATATGCAATATGATGTACGTGTAATATATAAACAGTATGATCATATTGTAATGTGTATATTGTACAACGTGCAATATACACGTGCATATCGCTCATTGTGTGTTATTACTAGACTCTTGGACCGGACATTGTCCTGCAAACCTACAAGAGTTTATGCCATCTAAAGATAAAGATGTACGGATTTTGACAATACCAAAAAAAACCACAGCAATGATTCAACCTTTTGATGTTTATGGGTTTAGAGTATGGAAGAACTTTGTGAGGACATTTAGTGATCGCGTTACGTTGTTAAATTATGATATCAATTTACATTTGAGAAATAATATCATTTAATTACAATCCTTAACGCATATACAGCTGTCCTCACCACGATTCCATAATCTTTTTAAATATGCTTGTGTTTGGCGCTCGCCCCTGTACATAGCTGTACATATTAGTGTTAATGGTTAATTCGTCCTCAATAGCATTAGCGATCATTCGCGTTACAGTAATTAATCGCGTTACAATAATTTGTCGTGTTCGTGATTCGACGGTAAAGTCAAGCCGTCGATAAACAGACCCCGTCGGGGACTCGCGCGAAACGTTGGCGAATCGCGATCTATAAGTCAATATTCGCGCGACACACCCGACTCGTGCTGCCCGCCCGCGGGTGGCATCCCCAATTATTGGAGCAAATACTCGCTCGCGCCGGTTCTCAATAGGAGCGCGACGCGAGCGGACACTCTCGCTTCGGAAGTCGTCGTATCAACACGCTTGGAAGTGATCGAGTCGGTGCTGGACCGATTCACTGAGCACGAAAGCCGTGCCTCATTTCTGCTTGCCATTGCTATGTGCATTTTGCTTGCCTGCCTACTCTGTGTGTCTCTTGCTTGCCACCTGCGTCTACCTTCGCCTGCGGTATCTTTCCCGCTATCACGGAGAGCTTTCCAGCCTGGGGAGCCGGACGACTCGAGTACGCCGACGAGAGGGCCCGGGCAACGAAACGGTGAGTCGCCTTTGCTAGCATACTATTCGCTGCTCGTACTTTATCGTACAATCGCGGGAACCGAGACACCCCCGCTGGTCCTTCGAGTCTCGTTTAATCGCAAATCCGGGGATCGCTCTACCGCCCCCCGAGCAGCTTGGTTCAAAAGTGGCTATATCGACGAACGGCCACCACAGTTTGAAAATCCAGTAGATTTTTGTTTCTCTGGAAAAGATATATAAGAAATACCACGCTGTTCCATATATGATGCACCTGCCATAATACGTTGTTCCTGGTGCAAAAAATATTTTTGTATGCATCATTTCTTTGAGGAATATCATGATTGTAAATACTATGAAATATAAGAATTGTTCGTAAGTAAAAGATATCGTTATCTAGATAATTATAATATTTATTACTAATATTTGTAATAAATATTCTTATACATTCTAGGGAACGCTGTCAACACGTATGGTAGCTCTTATGGAGAATATCATTAACTATGGAATTATTGCACGCTGTCCGTTACATCCTTCACTCGTATTTGTTTACTTACGATAATTATTTTTAAGAGATGCAAAAATAAATAAATTTTTGAAAAAATTGTTCGTTGAGGTTAAATACACATAGGTGTTCTTATTATAAAACTTTTCACACATGTAGGGGGGTGGGGTGTCAAAAGATGAATTTAGAAATTTTTTGTTGCTGCCCAAAAACGGTTCTAAAGGGTGAAACTACTCTTTATATGTAGAACGGCTTTTTGCTTTTCTCGATATATTTCGGAAAGTATTTGAGATATCAAAAAATGTTTCAAATAAAAGTTTTATGGTAAAAATATCTCTATTTAACCACATTAATAAAATTTTGAAAAAAATTTTTTTTCTAATTTTTAATCAAAATTTTGTTTAAAAAATATTATTAATGTTGTTGAATAGAGGAGATATTACTATAAAACTTTTATAAGAAACATTTTTTGATATCTCAAATATTTTTCGAGATATATCGAGAAAAGTAAAAACCGCTCTACATATGAGGTGTGATTTCACCCTTTAAAACCGTTTTTGGGCAGCTACAAAAAATATCTAAATTCATCTTTTTACTCCCCCTACATGTGTGAAAAGTTATATTAAAATCAGAATTTTCGAGTTCGCGAGGTTTCCTTGTTAGCTGATTCTACGACAGTTCTATTCTGGCGTTCGATGAATCCGTTCTGTTCCGGAGCTCTGGGTGTCGACGTCTCATATTTGATACCTCTTTCACGTAGGAACTGTTTGACCTCTGCATTGCAAAACTCCAGGCCATTGTCAGTCCTGAGCTTCTTGATCTGATGCCCGTCGGCTCGTACTTCAGCATAAAACTGCTTCAAATTCTCCAGCACGTCAGTTTTACTCTTGAGAAAATAGATGAAGCAGTACCGTGAAAAGTCATCCTTCAACAGTAAGAAATAGTTTGAAAAGACTGCCGATGTTGTTTCCCATACACACAGCCCTCACAGAAGGGATTTCCTCCATCCGCATCATTAAACTGCAGGTCTTCGACTGCTTTTCTGTCACGCATCTGTCTCAAGATTTGATAATGCACGTGACCGAGACGTTCATGCCATATTTTCAGGGACTCGGACATCGCCAGTTGGATCTCAGCAGCATGGACTGGTTTCAGGTTAAATTTGTACAAGTTGTCATTTCTTATACCATCCATGATGAGCTGTTGATTCTTCTCAAACAGCACACGATTACCACCTTCCAAAAAAATGACTTTAATACCTTTTTCTGTCGTCTTGATGATCGAAAGCAGGTTCTTGCTGAATAAATAGCTGTTTTTCCATCTGCATAATTTACCCTGACGTCAATGTCGCCTTTCTCTCTGGCATCAATCCGCGTGCCATTTCCAAATTTAACTGTGTACGTGTCCTCAGAATATTGCTTGAAATTCTTGAACCATTGCCTGCGAAACGACATATGTTCTGTCGCACCTGAGTCTGCATACCATGTATCTTCCGTCTTCGAATTGTTGTTCGAATCAACCATGAGAAGCTTGGCTGTGTCGGCAGCTTGAATCTCATCTGACGATTTCAATTTAACAACCAATGACTCATTCGCTCCTTGCAGTGCCTTCTTCTTTTTCTCACATTCACGTGCCCAATGTCCAGGGATGTGACAGAAGTTGCATTTGCCAGGCCTTCTAGTCGGCTTACCTTTATTCTGACCGTTCTTATCGTAGGCTGTGGCTGATTTTCTGGTTTTCTTGACATTTGTAGCCAATGCCTCAGATGCTTGATTCTCACTTCGTGAACGCAAATTCAACAGAGTCTCTTCATTCACCAGAAGATCGGTGAGTCTTTCAATGGTCTGATCTCTTCTAGGCACAGCATACCATGCAGTTCTAATGTTGTCGTACTTCGCTGGTAGGCTTATTCCTAGAATCTTCGCAATCACCACTGGATCCTTTTGTTCCAGATCCATGTCTTTCAATCTCTGCGCCAAACCGGTCTTTCTGGCTATGTAGTCAGCTATTTTCTCTTCTTCGTCCATTTTACAGTTAATGAATCTGTATAGCAATACCTGCACAGACTGGTCGCTCTTCTCTGCGGTGCACTGCCCGCAGTCGTGCCCACATTTGTGCGGAGGTCTTGCAGTCGGTCATATATTTTAGCTGTTCCAACTCTAGACCTCGCATTAGAAAAGCCTGTGCCGCACGATCTTTCTCTAGCCAAGCCTCAGAGTTCACGCTCGAGCAAGGTACCTCCACCTAAAATATACGGCATTAGTTTATTGTCTGCCATATATATCTCCATTTGTCTCTTCCATAATTGATAGTTTTGACCATTAAACTTATGGATACTAAATGCCTTGAGCTCTGCCATTTCCATTTGTTAACGTATCTGGCTTGACACGTGCACTGGGCCCATAACCTGTTACGAGATTATGGAGTGGCAAACACAATAACAGGCGTTTAGATTTGTTGCTCAGTAGACAAAAGTACATTCTTAACCCTTTTCGGTCACACTAGGTAAAATACACCCCAGCGTTTTTTTGACTTCGAAAACTACCCAGTAAACCAATGGAAATAGGCCTTGTGACGCCATCTACAGGTAGTTGGGACCTTCAAGTATCGATCACCGTCGGTGGTATATTTTTTGGCCCGTTAGTTCTCTCTCGGCATTTTTTTTCCGCAAAATATGTGTATATATTATATATACATATATGTAAATATCACATTAGACGAATATCGACTATTGAACATTTAATTTATTATAGTTAAACATGGCCAGATATCGTCAGACCTGAACAGTTTTCGATCAAATACAACCTTAGTTTGACTTTTATATCTGGACAGATATGGTCAGATGTAATGTATTTTGAATTGCATTCGAGTATAGATATGGTTATATCTAAACAGATAGATCTGGACTGTTACAATGAAATTCAATTACAGATATGGTTCGATCTGAACAGATATGATGGTCCGATTTGAGCAGATATGGTCCGATCTGAGCCATCGAAGACGAGATTACACCCCATATATAGTTATATATAGTTATATATGAACATATGGAGGGGTAAAAACCAGAGTGGTGTAAGTCAAATTTTTTTAAATATTTTGACTTACACCACTCTGATTTTTATTCCTCCATATATGACTAGACCTGCGCAGACATGAGAAGTTATATCTGAGCATATCTGACCAGATAAAATTTGATCTGCTGAGATATAATTTGATGTAGTCTAATCTTTTTTCCCCGGGTCTTCTGCATAAGGAAATAGACCAATCAATTTTCTTATGCTTACATATTATGCGTTATGCAAAAGTCTGTGTTCCCCGCTATACCTTATAAAACAAATTAATCAAAAATCGTGCGAAAAAAATCGCAAGATTTGATCGAGTTATATTGCCTGCAAGTCATAATTAATTAATTAATAAAACTAAAATAAATATTGATATATTTTGAAAACGTGTTTTATACAAGACACACATAAATCTTAAATAACATGATCGAAGAAAAAAAGGAAAATGAGGATGTAGAACCAGTGGAAAGGTTAGTAGCTGATTTAACATTTAATTCGAATTTTTTAAAGAATTTCATTATACATGAGGTACAGATAAGATTTATATATTTTGGTAAAATTGCATAACAAACATGCATAGAGAAAGAATAATTTATTTGAAACTGAAAAGAATGAATAATCCTGTCTGATAGCTTTTGTTATACTAAATACAATATCGACTTTTAAAATAATATATAATGATTTTGAGAAGTTTGAGGTTAAACATATAAAAGAAAGTTATTTTATTTTATTTGACTATGGTCACAATTGCGATAGAATGATGTATTATGGAAATGTTATTTTATTTAAAATAGTTTTTTTCTTGTAAGAAATTTATTATAAAGATGAAGGTCAATAATATTTTTATAATTAACCCTCAGGGTACGATCTATAAAAAAGTTACGTTCCGTACGGACATGGGTTAGCCTAACCCGGCGACTTTGATTGACTGTATATCGGGCTGTAATTTATCAATTGAAACAAATTTTTTTTTCTTTGGATCGGAAATTTTCTCAAAAATACAATGGCGTTGGTAGATTTATTACCTTATTTGTTTAAACAAAGATACATTTGAAAATGTAAACTATTCTCAAAAAATTTTCATAAAAATTCATTTTTTCTTTTAAATTGCATAACTTTATGAAAAAAAAGATATCGACATTTTTTAAGTCGCGTTTGAAAGCTAAAAAGTTGTTCTTTGAAATGGCTGAAATCGTTTTTTGATCCATTCCAAAAAGTATATTTTTTTTGAACTATGAAAATACCCGTTTTTTTGCGATAGCGATATAACGTTACTTGCTTGATTTATCGTAATAACGCAAAAAAAAATATCTTAAAGTAAAAATAGTTCTTTTGGATGTTGTTGATTAGTATAATATAAATAAATAACAAAAATTGCATGCACGGATACGTTATGCTGGTATGCTACAGAGCATCATTTTGAGGTTAGAACGCACAAAAGTATATTAAAAATAGTAAATTATACATACCAGAATACTCTACTGCAGCAAATACTCGAAAAACACAAATTTTTTTTTGTTTGAAAAACACGGATTTTGTAACGTTCCGTACGAACTGGGTGTAGACTACCCGAGTTCAATTTTCAAACTCGTATACTTTGAGCACCAAGCGTAGACTGACGCTGCCCCTTGGCGCTTACATAGTAGCTACCTCAAAGATTTCCCCCCCCCGGTACGGACTCCCACCATTCACTTCCTTTAAAATGGCGCTACTTTCAAAATTCGCTCGGGTTACGCTAACCCAGATCGTACCCTGAGGGTTAATTATTTATTACAGCAGGAAAGTTGTAAATTGAAATATTGATGATTGCAGTTGTTTTAATAAATGTATTAAATGTTTATTAAAACTTAAGAATTTTTTAAATCACTAAATATTTTAATATAGAAAATAACAAGTTATAAATTTATACCAATTGATATATTCAATGACATAATGCAAAAATTTTCAAATTTTTATCGAGATTTATAATTTAATTTTTCAAATAATTGTGTGAATTTTAACATTAAAATTGACATATATATATATATATATATATATATATATATATATGGTGCCCCTGAATTCTTGGTACTTTTCTCATATTTAGATAGAGCGAGCCAAACTGAGTCGAAAAGTCATGTACCATTTTGCAATTTTCGCAATAGTTGACGAGTTATTAATGATTAAAAATCGCCGTATTAGCCCGCCCTCCGCCAAATCCAAGCGCGCGGCGAGATGCGACCGCCCCGCGGTCGGCGCGCGGGCAGTTGTTTATTACAAGCGGCGATGATTTCGCACGAGCGGAGCGTAACGCCGGGCCCCTGTCCTAAGCGATGATAGTTTCTCTCCTTTTTTTAAATAGAAATAAAATTTTCTAACAATATAGAACATTTTTTTGTGCGTACGTATGTACATACGTGTGTACATGCATACAGGAAAATATCAATTGTGCTGCTTAAAAAAGCGATTACTCAATTTACTTTTTTTTTTTAGTAAGTAACGGTTGTCTTTAAGAAAGAATATTTTCTTGATAATAGTCTTAAAATGTACAAATTTTAGAAAGAGTCTTTATCATGTACTATGTACTCCAAAAGAAGAATTTATACTCCTTCAAAGAACATAATAAAATTTTATCAAAGAAAAGTCAAAATAATAAATAAAGTAATATGAGGACCCTCGAGATTAAAATAGGAGAAGGCTATGAGGGTCAGACTCAGATCACAGTGCGTAATATCAGAAATAAGTGATTTATTCGTCGTTTTGATACATTACATCAATCCGTACGTTTCGGCTCAGTTTTGAGCCATCTCTTCAGCGGTAGTTACAGAAATTAAGTTACACGTTCTCCGTACCGTATGGTGAGTTTACTGATTCAAAGTATCAGAAACATAGACCAATTGATCCATATCTGTAAATTTGTTTAATTAATGTTGAGATATTAAAAAGATCCCTTAGGAAATTTTAACTTTTCTTTGATAAAATAGTATAATGTTTTTTGAAGGAGTATAAATTCTTTTTTCCAGTACATGATAAAGACTTTTTCTAAAATTTGTGATGAATATATTTTAAGATTATTATCAAGAAAATATTCTTTCTTAAAGAACCCCGTTACTTACCAAAAGAAAAAAAGTAATTCCAGAATTACGATTGTGCGTACATAATAGAAATTCAAGTATTAAAATTGCGTACATAAGTAAAATTCGGGAATTACAATTACGTACATAATTTCAATTCCCAAAAATTTTTTATGTCATAACGTAAAATAAATTCAGAATTAATATTTTGTCTAGACGTAATTGTAATTCTGCATTTTCAATTATAGCTTAATAATAATTCGATAAATTATAAGTATGTCTAGACATAATAATAATTTCTTTTCTTTGAGTATCGATTTAATTTGATAGAATTTTTATGATGATATTAAATAGTAAAATGGCGTGCCGTATACGCACACGTAAAAAAATATCATTCTAGTGCTAAGAAAACCAATTACTCAGTTTTCTCTTTTTTTAAGTAACGATGATCTTTATAAAAAATGTTTTCTTGATAATATTACTTAAAATAAATAATATTCTAAATTCTAATTATTCAGTTCTTTAGTTAAGAATATAAAATTAAAACAAAAATTCAATTTGTTAATTATTTTGATAGAAGAAGTCAAGGCTATGAGGGTCAGACGCAGATCACAGTGCGTAATATCAAAAATAATTGATTTATTCGTCGTTTTGATACATTACATCGATCCGTACGTTTCGGCTCAGCTTTGAGCCATCTTCAGCAGCAGTTACAGAAATTAAGTTACACGTTCTCCGTACCGTATGGTAAGTTTACTGATTCAAAGTATCAGAAACATAGACCAATTGATCCATATCTGTAAATTTGTTCAATTAATGTTGAGATATTAAAAAGATCCCTTAGGAAACTCATCATTCGGTCTGAAAAACATGGAATACAGAGCCATGCGTACATAATGAATATCTACTCTCTGCGAGAAGACTTGACGATCTTGTCGACACGACACACAATAATATGAAAGGTCTTGCAAGAAGAGGCATGTCGTAGGTCAACACACCGGCGAGGATTATAACAAAGCACGATTTGACACCGTCACAATATTGCATGTACCAATAGTAAAACCCCGATTTGCTAACGACCAAAGTTCATGAGCATGGATTACAATTTGCTCAAAACCGTGACATATGCATGATGCAAAAAATCCGTGTCATTTTGAGACGGTGTCAAATCGTGGTGTGTTGACCTAGGACATGCCTCTTCTTGCAAGACCTTTCATATCATTGCTGTGCATGTGTCGTGTCGATAAGATCGTCAAGTCTTCTCGCAGAGAGTATTCATTATGCATACATGGCCCTGTATTTCACGTTTTTCAGACAAATGGTGAGTTTCCTAAGGATATCTTTTTAATATCTCAACATATTAATTGAACAAATTTACAGATATGGATCAATTGGTCTATGTTTCTAATACTTTGAATCAGTAAACTCACCATACGGTACGGAGAACGTGTAACTTAATTTCTGTAACTACCGCTGAAGATGGCTCAAAACTGAGCCGAAACGTACGGATCGATGTAATGTATCAAAACGACGAATAAATCACTTATTTCTGATATTACGCACTGTGATCTGCGTCTGACCCTTGTAGCCTTCTCTTATTTTAATCTCGAGGGTCCTCATATTACTTTATTTATTATTTTGACCTTTCTTTGATAAAATTTTATTATGTTCTTTGAAGGAGTATAAATTCTTCTTTCGAGTACATAGTACATGATAAAGACTCTTTCTAAAATTTGTACATTTTAAGACTATTATCAAGAAAATATTCTTTCTTAAAGACAACCGTTACTTACTAAAAAAAAAAAAGTAAATTGAGTAATCGCTTTTTTAAGCAGCACAATTGATATTTTCCTGTATGCATGTACACGCGTATGTACATACGTACGCACAAAAAAATGTTCTATGTTGTTAGAAAATTTTATTTCTATTTAAAAAAAGGAGAGAAACTATCATCGCTTAGGACAGGGGCCCGGCGTTACGCGCCGCTCGTGCGAAATCATCGCCGCTTGTAATAAACAACTGCCCGCGCGCCGACCGCGGGGCGGCCGCATCTCGCCGCGCGCTTGGATTTGGCGGAGGGCGTGCTAATACGGCGATTTTTAATCATTAATAACTCGTCAACTATTGCGAAAATTGCAAAATAGTACATGACTTTTCGACTCAGTTTGGCTCGCTCTATCTAAATATGAAAAAAGTACCAAGAATTCAGGGGCACCCCTGAATATATATATATATATATTCAATATATATATATATATATATATATATATATATATATATATGTTTTGATGTCATAATAGCTCAATTTATAATTTGTCTGCAATGTACTAAATTCATATCTTATTATAAAATTTTGATTAGCTTACTTTTTACAAAATTCTTTTAAGAGTTAAATATTCTAACAATTCTATTTAATTTTAGTCAAAATGACAATTTTAGCATATTACATATGTATAGTGTGAGTGTAACATTATCAATTATGTTAAAAATATTACTTTTTATAAGTTAAATTTTTAATTTTCTATAAAATTATACGTGTTAAAGTACTTCTTAGATTAAAATTATATTTAATAAAAAAATTTTATATAAAAATTGATTAATCTTATCTTTTAGTTTCCTTTTGTTGAAATTGTGTCATTGTTGTTTTTACAATAAAGCATAGCCATGTTTAAAGAATCTAAAGGGAACCCAGCATCGGTTCTTGTGGAAATTGGATTTTAGTAAAATTAACTGAAACTTTTTTTAATCGACTTAATTGGCTATTGTCGCCATGAATCGATCATTGGTTTTGGTCAGATTAATCATCAAGACATTTTGACCATGGGTTTTGGTTTTTCTAAATTTATGTAATTTTGAACCTTATATGTTTACCTATAAATATGGGAGAAGTTCTAGGTTCAAACCCCAACTGAAGTAATATTTTTTGCAATAAATTAAATTATTTAAATATGATGTTTATATATAAGCTTTAAAATTACATAAATTTAAAAGGAGCAAAATCCATGGTCAAAATGTCTTGACGTTTAATCTGATCAAAACTAATGGTCGACGATAGCCAATTAAAGTCGATAAAAAAAAGTTTTAATTGTTAATTATTTATTAGCGTAATAAATATATTTATTTAGTTAAATTGGCTGAAACTTTAGAAATAGATAATTTATGTAATGTTGATTGAAGGTCATAAAATGGACAAGATTTTTCACAATAATTGACCGTTTAGATCAGCTACCAGCATTCAAAAGTCAAACTAAGATATTATTTCAATATTACAGTGGCTTACAAAGTATTATTCTCATAAAAGTATTAAAGTAGTTATATCAAAAAATTAATAATTTACGACATATTTTATACTTTATTCTGGTACATTTTGACATAAAGTATAAAATATTTTGTAAACTATTTATTTTTTGGTAACTGTACATTAACACTTTTATGTACAGAATAATAAGATAAATCAGTTGGTGTAAAAAAAAAACACATAATTGCTTTTCAAAAAAATTTTGCAATTTGCAAGATGCACCTACATATATTTTTTGAAAGGCAACTATATGTTTTCTTTACATCATTTAATTCATCTTATTGTTCTATACATAAAAATGTTAAAATACAGTTATCAAAAAATAAATAGTTTACAAAATATTTTATACTTTATGTCAAAATGTGCCGGAATAAAGTATAAAAAATTTCATAAACTATTAATTTTTTGATAACTCTACTTTTATATGCAGAAAAAAATATATTATAAAAGAATTATATTAAAAAATCATACATTTACATATTATACTACATACTATATAAAAAAAATTATATAATTTTATTTTAAATAATGGCAATGATCTTAATTTATGTGACTTTTAAATGTCAATTTTTTCGAAAATTGATTTTACCATTATTTGCCCATCAGACGATATAACTTTCATCTGAAACATTTTTTTCTTAAATCTTTTTTTTAAGATATTTAGATATCTCAATTTAAAAAACCTTGTACATGCATGTACCGGTTGTTGCACATCAAGAGACACGGTAATGTCTTGTATGCGCCAAGTACACGCGAAACGAGACCGCACCGTGACTCTTTTACAGGACGCGACGAGTTGCAAGTTGCAAGTACCCGAGATTTTGAGATCTCGATAATGACTGAACAAATCGAGTTTTCAGTAGGCTCAATCGATAGCTTGGACTTATATAATAAAAGTGTTTTTATTTTTTTTCTACGTGCCCTACGAGCGGAGATATTACGAAGAGATATGCAAAGTCCAAAATGTAAATATTTTGATTAAGATACGTCGTTATTGTCATCGTTGCCGTGTCTATTTCACTTTTTCGACACTATTCGACGCTAATATAGCTTTAGATGATAAACTATGCGCGCGTTATTATCGATCCAGCAGGTACATTAGATCGATATGTATGACTTATGCTTATGATTTATCGGCCAGGATAAAAAGATATCAAGAGACACGGTAGTGTCCCACGTCAAGTACACGCGAAACGAGAATGTGTATCTTTACGCGGTTGCGAGTATCTGAGATTTTGAGATCTCGATGTAATCGTTACGCGGCTGAATCGGCTTTAGCATATACATACGTGTGCGCTCAGTGCGAACATAGGCTGCGTTTTGCCGTACCTCCGCTAGCTAAGCAGTCGCTTGTTTGGTAGCGGTTTCGATTGCAGCGTCGCTTAGCGCTATTGAAGTATTAACTGAACAGCTCTTAGTGCTGGTCTACAATCTTGCTTTAAAGGGTATTTAAGTTCTAAGCCGTAAGAAATTGACCAATCACAATCGAGTATTCTCCTCACATTCCATTGTGATTGGTCAATTTCTTACAGCTTAGAGCTTAAATATCTTTTAAAGCAAGATTGTAGACCAGCACTTAGCACTCAGCATATTTTTGTGTCGACATATGATGCAGTAAATTCAACATAACCACAATTTATGTTAATGTTAATTACAACACGATTTTGTTTAATATTTTTGTATAAAGTGTTTTTCATTAATTACAATATCTATAAACAATAGCAGTTTAATGAACTGCAATTTTATAGTGTTTGTTAAATTGACGTATCCATAACTAGTATGGAAAATATTGAAAATTTAATATTGGATGAATTATTAAATAATGATGATAATGATGATGATGATGAAGATGAGGTCGAAGATTTATTTATTCCTGTTATAAATAACAAAAAGGTAAGGAAGTAAATAATAATGAGCTTTGTAATATGTTTCAGCTATATAAGTATGTATATGAATTAGTCATGTATGATTTTTGTCAGGACGTATAAATATCATCGACATTGTGGCGATTGGTGTCGAAGATGCACCAATACTACGTGACTTAATACACGGAGATATACAGAATGGAGGAATTTCAAATTTGCATTACTATGAGCACGTAGTACCACGTTACAATGATAACCAATTTCACTTGCATTTTAGAATGAGCCGAGAATTATATGAGGTGAGTGGCCTGCACTTGGACACGGTTCATTTGGACACGGTTTATTTGGACCCCGTTCATTTGAAAACGGTGCATTTGGACACCGTTCATTTGGACACGGTGCATTTGGACTCCGTTTATTTGGGCACGATCATTTGGACACGATCAATTAGACACTGTTTATTTGGCCACCGTTCATTTGGACACCGTTTATTTGGACACAATCATTTGGACACGATCAATTGGACACGGTTCATTTGGACATGGTTTAATTGGACACGGTTCGTTTGGACACGATTTATTTGGACACGGATCATCTGGACACCGTAAAAAATACGGCCTGTGCAGTTGGACACCGTAAAAATGCAGCCTGTGCAGTTGGTCACCAAAATGCGCGATTTGTGCAGATGGACACGAAAATGAGCGACTTGTGCAGTTGGACACCGAAATGCGCGACCTGTGCAGATGGACACGAAAATGCGCGACTTGTGTAGTTGGATACCAAAAGGCGCGGTCTATGCAGTTGGACACCAAAATGCGCGACTTGTGCAGTTGGACACCAAAATGTGCGACCTGTGCAGATGGACATGAAAATGCGCGGCCTGTGCAGTTAGACACCGAAATGCTCGTGCATGGGGAGTGCAGGGGGGTGAAGCCCCCCTCCCTCCCCCGGCTTACGCTTAAAGCGAGGTACATTTCCTACCCGGGCACGCCGAAGGCGTGTCTTAGAGGGAGTGTGGGGGGGGGGTAAATCCTGCAGCGAGCATGACCTACTCGGATTAGATCAGCTCCACTGACAGGACCGGGGTGCCAAGGCACCCCACTAACAGGTAATGCGCAACATGAGCTTCATAGCGCTGACCCACACTAGGCCCCCTATGCCGCTCACTCGGCTATGCGAAACCTCTGCCCCTACGAGTCCGACACCATCTGGTAGGGCACCGGTAGCTTCCCGGCGGGGCTCCCTACCCCCGTAGTACTCGTGTCGAGCGATCTTAGCTCACGTTTGACGAGTCGCCGTCGCTAGTGCCATGCCACCAGCTACCACGTAATCGCACAAGTCACCCCGTACTGTTAACGCGTCGCTCATCGGTTGCCCGGGGATCCGGGATTCGGCAGCAGTCGACGCGCCTTAGGAATATACGGCACGTGGTGCGCCATATACCCCGCTCGTATTGGGCACCTCCCACGCACGAGCACGCCGCGCTCGCCTCGCGAAACGCTACCCTCTTTAGTACTACCGGCTGCATCCGTTACCCAGCTGATAGGACCTGGGATTGGGCAGCAGCCCAGCAGTTTTATGGGTAAAGGGCACAGGGTGCACCGTTTACCCGCATTGCAAATAAACGGTATCTAATTGATCGTGTCCATATGATCGTGTCCAAATGAACGATGTCCAAATGCACCGTGTCCAAATAAACGGTGTCCAATTGATCGTGTCCAAATGAACGATGTCCAAATGAACCGTGCCCAAATAAACGGTATTTAATTGATCGTGTCCATATGATCGTGTCCAAATGAACGGTGTCCAAATAAACGGTGTCCAATTAATCGTGTCCAAACGAACGGTGTCCAAATGTACCGTGTCCAAGTGTACCTCTCCCTTTTATTTTATACAATATATCAACAATGTTGTGAATTCTGTTTTGTTTGTTCCAGATTTTCCGTATGCGATCGCGAGGATTTCCGGGTGTTTTGGGGGCCATTGACGGATATCACATTCCCATCAAATAACCGCCTGGAAATGTAAACGATTATTATAATCCTAAGGAATTTCATTCAATTAATTTTCAAGGTTCGTTGACTATAAATTTCTCATAATAATATTTACTTACATATTATTTAATACTTACATATTATTGTCGTGTGTGATTAAATTGTCAAGATATGATAGAAATGCATAATATGCTGTTTTTGTTTTGAGAATCGAACAATTACATTCATAGGTTATTACATGTTATTGCAGACATATGCGATCATACGGGTAATAGATTGCCTGATTGGTCGGCCAGGACGAGCACATTGTGCAGCTGTATTTTGCAGTAGCCCCATTTTTAACAGACTGATAGATCAAGAAGATCTAATTCTACCACCACAAAAGCACATTCTAGGCGATTCAGCGTAACCATTGCTTCAAAATCTGATGACACCTTTTCGAGACAACGGACATCTCACCCCAGAACAGTCTAGATATAACACCAAACTTTCGTCTATACGGTCGATTGTTGAGCATGCATTTGGATTGCTAAAGTGCAAATGGCGGAGATTGAAATATCTCGATGTTAATAGTGTAAGAATGGCAAATTACATCATTGCAGTGGCTTGCACTTTCCACAATTTCCTTTTAATGCACGATGAAGTTAATATAAGGGAAAACTACTTTATGAATGAGAACATTAATGATGAAAATGGTGAAAACTACAACGATATAAATGTCAATGAAAATGAAGCAGTTGATAGAAATGCGCGAATGAAAAGGGAACAAATAATGAATAACTTATAAACTGCGAGTATATTTGTTTATATATTATAATAAATATTTTATTTTTGTTATAAAATTAAATAAATCATTTTTTATTCATTAAGATACCTGTAAAGGCTAATTTTTTTTAATTAAAAAGACCTGTATTGCGTGGTATTATTCCCTCAATTAAACTTTCCAATAGTTCATTTCGTCTTTCCAATATTTGGTTTTTCCGTTGAAATAATTCATTTTTATATGCAACTGCTGTAGCAATTCTGTTATATTTATTTTCAATGCTTTGCAGTATATTTATTTTGCTTGCCTCCTGCTGCAATGCTCTGTTTCTTTGTAAGTATAATTTTTTTGCATGGGTGGATTTTCTAGTTTTAGATTTTTTTGACGGGATAGAAAATGTTAAAGATTGTGCGGTCCCTGGTGATGTTGACTCTCCATTTGGCATTGAACTACAACTGCAATCGCCATCATCCAGGTGGCGTGAAGTGGAGGGCGTGTCAGCACTAACTTCTGCATCACTGTCCGAAAACGCGTCAGAAGACGAGGAAAAAAATCGAATATATGACGAGAAATGCGTGAAATCATAATTATTATAAAAATTTTGAATAGGTGACATTAATGTCGGTGATAACCTGTACGCTGATGAAATCCTGCGCTGCAATAAGTTGATTGCTCCATCATCCATTGACGCGATACCGGTGTCAAAATTGACAGATTTATTATTTTCCGTCCGCCATCTGTTGGTACCACTCCCATGGTTGTCGGCCTCGTCTGGTTTTTTGTTATTTTTTTTTATATATTTATATCTAACTTTCAAATTGCGAAATTTATAATCAATCATTTGTGCAGTAACCTGTGAAATCCCTATTTCATCAAATTTTTTTATTTTTCTTCAGAACGTAATTTTTTTATTGTTGGATTTCTAAATTTCGCCAGCCGTTTGGAATATTTGGATAGGAGGAATAAAATGGATTTATGATCCCATTCAAATTTAGAATCTGAAATAAAGAATATATCAAAAATTGATTATCGTATCAAACAAATGTGCGTATTGTTTTTTTAAATTTAACTTAATCTCTAATACATTAATTTAGGAAATTTATAATGTACCGTTTTCATCATCGTTACGTATTTCGTTGAGGTCCTCTTGTGCTGGTATTGTGTGATCCGGGTTGATTTGGCTACAGTCAAATTCACCCAAGTTATCTTATACAATGTTCTTTTCAGTAGCTTTTTGGAAAAATTCGGCGAAGAAATTTACATCTGCAATAAAACAGTTCATTTCATGACAATTCATATATTACTTGCTCGCACTTGTACTACTACGAGAAACCTATAAATATCTATGTTAATATATTGTGTAGGTATAGATAAATTCCACTAACCTGCCTGTAGTTTAGAGTGAGTTTCACTACTTTCCGTTATTTCATATAACTCGGTCTAATAATTATATGTTACTTTTAACACAGTTCCGTCTTGTGTCACATCCGATAGTGTCTCCAACTCAGTCAATTATTGTTCATCCGGTGATACGTATTCAACACGTGTGCTGGAGATAAATAAAAGTACATATACGTGTGTGTGTGTGCGTGCGTGTGCGTGTGCGTGTGCGTGCGTGTGTGTGTGTGTGTGTGTGCGTGTGTGTGCGCGTGTGCGTGTGCGTGTGCGTGTGCGTGTGCGTGTGTGTGTTGGTGTGTGTGTGTGTGTGTGTGTGTGTATTAGCGGCGAATATCATGGACATTACTCACAAATTAACGTAATTATACTTACTAGTCTACATCATCTATCGATTTAAACAATACTTCTATGGACTCATCATTCATGATTTTTCCAGATTCCACGCACTTTATAAAAAAATTGTAGGCATCGTTATCATTGCCTATAACAGAATTGTGTGGTTTTAAAGTATTCTTGCCAAAATATTGAATATACGGTTTAAATTAAACTTAGATATTTGAACATTATTACTTTTCACTCGCGTGTACATATTTATTTTCAATCCTGGAATCATTATAGGTTCTTGATCATTAATTCTAAACCAGATTTTGAATCGCCTTTCATCTTTACCTTCTATACAAAATAAAATAAATATGCAATAAACAAAAATAAATTTTTAAAAAACAAAAATGCAGAGGTTTTCTATTTTATATCACATACATGTGTTTATCAAGATATTTTATATTGCAATAATATACAATTTAAAGGAATATAATACCTGCTTCAGTATTCATAGTTCTTTAGTATATTAATATAATTGTCAGTATGAAAATAATCATATATAATCCAAAGATTTGTATGTATTTGTTTTAATCTAAATTTGATAGAAAAACAGACTTTTACCGGAACACCAAGGGGGGAGGTTTGAAAGTTCCCTCGGGTAAGGGAGATTACGGTGCCTTATACCCGATCGGGTAAACTGACACGAACAAAATTAACCCCAAATAAACAACTCAAAACTAAACATAATATAACTTAATATGACTTAATATAACTTAATATAACAAAACTAAATATAACTGCCAATATTTTTTAGAAATTTAAAAACTATGTATATAATTATATATCCATTCTCTTCTCATGATAAGGCTGTGCATATCTATCTCCGCGAAGTACCCTCAGCTCTGAGCTTCTCATCCATATTTACTCTCAAATTATCATATCTACTACATTGTCGTAAAATGTGATCCAAATCCTCACGCTCATGGCCACATTCGCATCTTTTTTCATCCACATATCCCTTTCTCTTTAATGAAACACCAAGGTTGTAATAATTGGCTCGTAACCTATTGATAAGTGTCACGAAATATCTTTCCGCGTTGATTTTATGGAACCAAGGCTTCATTGCCTGCCTGTCGTAGAAATTTTCAAAATAGAAGATACCCTTGTATTCGAAATCTCTTATTAATGATTCCTGAGTGGAATCCTACCTTTCCTTCCTGGCGTACATCATCAAATCCCCGATGGGCACCTCAATTCCAGGGTCCGCTTCTTCACACGCAGCCTCCTTAGCAAGACTATCAGTACAGATGAAGTCTAGCCTCCGTAATGTAGCGGTTCTTATGTACATTCAAATGATTGTTGCGCATAGCCTCAAGAGCTGACTTACAGTCAGACAAGATCACAATATGTCTGTCTATGTGGTCCCTCTGAAGGACCATCAATTCCAAAGAGGACTTAATAGCAGAAGAAAGAGCATACTTTCGGAAGACTCATCTTATATGCAATTTCTTGATTACTAATAACAATACTAGCGCCAGTAGCGCAATTCGTCTCATCATATAAACCATCTGTAAAATTAATCTCCAAAGAAGGTCTTAATTCATATTTGAAAATTACATCACGGATGAGTGCCTTGTCAGAATACTGGTTATTAGCTTTTCTAAGTTCTCCAATTGAAGTGTCAACCACAGCCTTATACGAATTTTCTAGATTGACCTATTCTTACCCTAAATGAGAGATATTTCTTCCAAACAAGAGACAGTAGGGACAATTTGTACATTAGCTGGCGATAACGGGCGAAGTTTTCCCGTTCGTAAAGTCGTTGCAGCTTGTAGCACAAGCAATTGTTGTTGTACGCAATAGTCTTGCCAACGAAATTCCTAGCAAGCATCTCGGCCCGATCTCTAATCAATCTCACCTTGGCCTCTGCAACGATAACATTATTAGAGGTACTGTTTCTGTACTCTAAAGCCGTGCGAATACCCATATATTGAGTTCTTTCCAGCTTAAGCTGATAAGCACTTTCCCTGGGATAATACACAAAGTTGCCGTAATCAGTTATAGATCTCACCGGACTCTTGTACAGCATAAGAGCCGTGTTAAACACCGTACTTTTCAAAACCTTACATAAATATTTCAAAATGGAATTTGCTCTATTAACTATTCCTCCCACTTCTTGAATCTGACGGTAAAACTTGAGGCCGTTGTCCAGCCAGATTCCAAGGAATTTGGTTTCCATGCTGTTAAATACCACACAATTCTGGACCTGAATATTCAGGGTTCTATCCCAGCCGCCACATTTTGAAAATTCCACAAGAACAGTCTTCTTCGGTTCAATATCCAGACCAATCTTACTCAATTTTTCCCTGCAGGGCATTTGAATGCCTTCAATTTGTTCATTATAATGCGGTAATCTACGTTGTCGTACGCTGACGAAACGTCCAAAAAAGCCGCCAAAATGTATTTATAGATGTACGCACATAGTTGATCAAATGTCCGAAATAATTTAGATAAGTTGTCAACGCATGATCTACCTCTCCTAAAACCATTTTGAGTCTCGCTGAATTTATTCTCTTTCTCCGCCTACTAGATCAGTCTCTCGTTGATCATACGTTCCATTAATTTGCCCATGCATGACGACAGAGAGATTGGTCAAACCTTCTCTCGACCGACCTTGTTAATGAAAACAACCTGGTACTGCAACCAATCAACCGGCAAAGTACCTGTTGACCAAACAATATATTAAACAGCTCAAGTAAGCATATGCGACCAACCTCCGGAAGTTCTCTAATCATTCTGTACTCCATGCCGTCCAACCTAGGGGCATAATTCCTTCTTACCATGTCAATGGCCCTGTCCAGCTCAGATCGCTGAAACGAAAAGTCGAAAGCAGCATCCTCGTATAGCTTACCAAAATCACACACTGGCTTCGTACCCACACATGGAAGAGCAAGCTTGTCGATCTCCCTTTGTGGAGACAAGCATTTCTTTCTCTCTATTATTAGTTTGCCATTTATTCCTCTACATTCTTTCTGGCATTTTTAAGAATTCTCATGGTATTCCACACGTAACTCAAACTTGTAAACCTATTAATTTTCTTGCAGAAATTTTCAAAAATTTCCTTCTTCTTACGATTAATCGTCTTCCTGGCAAGAGCGCAAAATCTTCTGTATTCCACCCATGTGTGTAAGCTTTTACATCTCTTAAATGCCGTTAAAAGCTTGTTTTCTATCTTGGATAGTACGATTCCCATCCCACCATCTGGGGTCTTTTTCGCTTGTTGGAGTCAGCAGGGCAACCGCCTTTGCTCCCATCGCGTCGTCTGCCGGAGGCACGCTCCACCGCGCCTCTCAAAATACCAATAAAACGATTATAGTATTAATTTAGGTCCTCCTTGAACAAATCAATACGCGGGAGCAAATTGGCTCTAATATCACCATCTACCAAGTCGTGAAACTGTGATCAAACCGTTTTTTTTTGCAGTAATTTTGTTTGTAACTTTTCTGTAGATCCGTTCCTGATAATCAAATAAAAAAGAAATAGGGCAGTGATCGCTGCCCCGAGTTTCCTCCAGCTGCTGATAGTCAATTCTATCAATGACACCTTCGGTTCCAAATAGTAGATCCAGGTTGAAATCCCGCTGACCGCGAAAGCTCACTTTAGACTTTGTGTCGACATTGACACAGAAAAATTCTTTATCGTTCATAGTATTAAACAAGATTTCACCATTGCCATTGGTAAAATCACAATTCCAAACAGTATTATGGGCGTTCAAATCACCCAGAATAATGGTGTCATTGCTATTTCCAGCCAGATCGCACAAAGACCGGAGATCTTGCGGAGCGATAGATTCCCGTGGATGTCTGTATACCGCAATAATGTTCAAATTGCGATTTAGATTTTTTGTTCTGATACCCACTGTATCATAATCAAAAGGGAGGATGTCAGTATTACGAGTAATTTCAAACTCAATATAGGGCCGGAATTGACACCGCCACTCCACCATTTCCTAGCAGGTTTTGGCTATGCAAGGTTTTGTATCCTGAAAAGTACACCCGGTTATTACCAGAACATTTGGTTTCCGTAAGAACAATGATATTATAATCCAATATATGCTTGAAAAGCTCGTTCTTATTGCTTTTATAGCCACGGCCATTCCGGAGTAAAAGCTTGAATTTTAATACAGAGAGAGAGAGAGAGAGAGAGAGAGAGATAGGTGTGTGAGACTTCTCATTTCTCCTAATCTCGGGGAAATTCCTTAAAGAATTGTTAAACCTATCGTTCATATTACGTCTCTCCATTCCCTCCTCTTTGCGGACTCTTGATACGCTCCTCCTATAATCTCTAGTATCACTGGATCTATCAAATGAAAAAGACTTACCCCTCGTCAGACCATGGTTATTCGTACTGTCAATGACATTTAATAAAAGATCCCGGGCCTTCGGGACTCTTTGTAACAATTGTAAAATTTCAGCGATTGTTTCCCTGACGAGAATCCAGTCGTTAGACCGCGCAGAATCAGTGCGAGCAGAACTCAGCGCTTTACCCGCCTTGTCTACAATATTTCTATTACTCATAACCTGTGACCAAGCGGCCCCATTTTGGACTGCGAACACGAGAATACCTCTTTTTTTCTTCGAAATTTTGCCAGAGCGCAAATCAAATTGTATATAATAGTCGTGAGTGGACTTATTCCCAGCGAGAAATGATCTATCGAATTGACGTCAAAATCATCGATATTACATCATATTAAAATAATGCTCGTTTGAAGCTTATTTCGATGTTTGTGCTTTATGACATTTTTTAAAAGAAGAGATTATTTGTGACACACATTCATCGCGCCAGACTCTAAACAGGCACATTATGTATTTTCTGTTAAGACATCGATATTTCATTATTTCGATATCGATTTGAAGCTATTTTGATTCGTCTGTCAAATGTAATAACATTGTCATTATAAAAAATGCAATATGAATAAAAAATTATATTGTATTGGCAGACATGGATAATGTAAATATTTCGATTTGAGCATTATAATAATTACGTTAGAATATTAATTTTTTTAGACTTCCATTTCCATTAAATAGTTACTTTATATCTTTATAACTGTAAAAGTCACAACAAAATTCCTGTTTGTAATTTTACAATTTTGAAAATTAAAATATTATATAATAGGTACATTTTCAGTACTACATCCGCTCATTTATTAAACAAGAAGTTAAATTAAGCAACTAACTAAATTAAATATTAAATATTAATACAATAAGATATTTGTATTTACATTTATCAAAATACAAAATAAGTTCAACTATGAAAATAAATATTAATAACTAGACTTATTAAAAATTAAATAATTTGTTCAGATATTGCGCTCGAATTCTTTTCGCGTTTTACAACGCCCGATCGTTTCACATTGGATGGCGCGACGCGTGAGTCGCCACTCTTAAAGAGCCCCCGCCTCCTTCCTCACTCGTTAGGTGTCATGGCGGCACTTGCTTGCGTTTCTTCGAACGTGTCGAGTCCGTTACCTCTTTCTTGACGGATTGATCGTTGCGGCACGTGTTCTGGAAACCAACCGAGCGAGAATCGGATCTCCAGGGAGAGCTCACCGTCAGGAAAGGGACAGCTGCGGCAGCTAGCGTTCGAAAGGAAGGATCAAGGCGAGAAGTCTGGTCCAGCGAGCGGGGCCCTTAAGAGATTCTCATTGGGACGCCATATTTGAAGACAGACATTAGTCAAAATGTACAAGGGCCTCTGCTAGAGTTTATATTCGTCTTGAGATCTGAGAGTTACTTTCATTTCTATGGCTCTGGCTTGAAATTCTAGCCCAAGAACCGATCTTATAGACATTAATGCAGAGGCCCCTTTCTCTTTTTATTTTTCTTTCTTTTTTTTATAATCGGTATTGCGTTTCAGTAAACATTCGGACTCACATTTTCAATCAGTAATCCAGACATCTTAATTCCGTTCTGTAAGAGCTGGTTTCTTATTTCAGTTTATTTATTTTCTATTCTATCTTCAGGACAGATTACTGATTTGGTTTGCTTTTATTTCAACTAATGTAAAAACTTTTTAGTTACTCTCAATTTATTTCACGTCAACATATTTTCTTTTTTTGTAAAGATAACTACACATAATAAAGACAAAATTGACTTCAAAGGAACTCTCTTTCTGTCGCTTACTTATCCAAGAATTCTAGACAAACCTGCCGTGTTTGCCATTACTTTTTAAACATAATTAAATTAAATAAAAAATTAAATAATTAAAATAAATATTAAAAACAGAAAGTAAAAAAGTTTTTATATATAGGCACCTATATACAGGCATTATGCTAATTATAATTGTGTTCAGCAGAAAGCTGCTTTGCAACTGCAGTTGTAAAATTCGTGAATTTGATTAGTGTATATTACTCTTAGTTTCGGCCAAAATTAAAAGCATACACCAATCACATTCACAAATTTTACAACAATTGCAAAGTAGTTTTCTTTGCTGAACACAGCTTTTTATTACTTGCGTTATATGTATGAGCTGCCATTTGCTGCGCGTGCGCAAACAATCCGACAACCGAGCAACAACTTGAATATTTCGTTGAGCACCGACGGCGCCAAACAGCAGTGCTGCAATTGGATATAAGTCCGTAATCGGAAATTCGGAAGGCTGTTAATAGACTAAAATAAGGTAAGGAATAACGTAAGTTACGAAAAGCTATATATTTTACAGTCTTTTACGTCTTACGTTTTTCTATGTATGCTTTACTTTATGTCCACGCTACGACAGACGTCTCGTTCTTTGTCATCAGCCGAACGCTGCCCTTGCGGCATGTTGCGTATAGCGCTTCATATTAATCGTGCTCTTTGACAAATAAAAGTTGTTTACATAGCGTCCTTTCGGCGGTCTCAGCCGCGACGGAAACAATTATCTTCGCGATTCGCGGCCCTCCTTTGATCCCTGCGATCTGTTTTTCTCGACGTTTCGACGCAGATGCGCGGTTTATTTGATCTGCAGATGGCCGGCAACAACAAATTTCGATTCCCGGATATATAAGGAAGCGTCGACTCGGCCGGGAGTCAGTTTGCATTAGTCGATTGAAGAGCACGGTTATAGCGAAGCACGATAGCTCAATTTATATACCGAACATTATACGAAACGTTGTCGCGACCCGAGTCGGCTCCGAGGCGTCATCGCGATCCGAGCATAACCTCGAGACGTTATCGTGATCCCGAGTCGACATCGAGGCATTGTCGCGACGTGTACGTGTGTCTTACGCGTCAGTACATGCAGCAATCGGCTCGACCTGGGGCACATCCTCAAGACGTTGTCGTGACCGAGTACGCGAACATACTATATCCGAATAATAAACGCGAGCGCATTACTGTGCATCTTACCAGTAAACGGACTTTGTAAAAATAATACGAATACAATAAACAGACATTCAAAACCACAGTGTGAATATGAATAGTGTTGACGCTGATAAGAATCCACGGCAACCCAATGCAAAATATTAAACATGTAATATTTAATTGCGGATTGTACTGTAGTAAAGCCTCTTATTTAGTCAAATACATTAAGGAAACCTTTCCTCAATCTCCAAGAGATATTCCCCTATTTTTAAATAAGCGGAGGATCATGTTAATCGGAGACGGTGAATCGGCCCATATCTGCAGTAAGGAAATAATAATCAATATCGAGTCAAAATCGATTTATTCTGAGTCGAAAAGTCATCGAAAGTTGTGCCTTAAATCAATCGAAATCGATGAATATTTCAATTACTTTTTGATATACGTTTTTGACGTCAATTAGACATCGATTCGATGGGTTATTTTTCGCTGGGATATTGGGCTTAATACAGACCCTGGATCCAAAATCCAATAAGATCGTTTATTGGCCCCTTTCAAACCTTTCAACTTTTATCTGAAACTGTTCGATATCGTGGGGTCGCAATAGGGATCAGGACGGTGGCGGTGAGTCAGCGAGACAAGATATGGTAACAAATAACAATATATTCTGTCTAAATTATGTACATTGTGTTTGCGTTGTCTTAGGCGGCGCCTTGTAGGCGCCTAATCAAAAAATGTAAGTGCTAATGCACGGTTAAAAGTTCATTTGGCGGATGGCCTTCTGTGCAAGGGGCTCAGAGGGGACCGAGTTATTATTCAGGTCGATTTTAGAGCCCGGGGTGCGCGGTGGCTTGTCCGTCGGTTGGTCCGGTGGGTCCACAGGCGATGGAGGAGCCCGAAATGCTCGGCTGAGCACCGTTTGACACGCAGTGGTTCGCGTCTCCTTGACGCGGATCAGGTGGAGAGCCGGTGGCCGAGAGATGCGGCAATCCCGTTTCGGGAGCGTCAGTCCGGCTGGCCTGGTGCGGCGCACCTCCGGGAGCTCCAGTGGAATGAGCTTCCACGGACGTATCGCCTGTCCCTTGTCCAATTCCCGTCTCGATGGCTGCCGCTCCTGCGGCTCTGGCTGGTTGGCCAGACGAAATTGCACACGGGCCGGTGGCTCTTGGGGCCGCTCCTGCGGCACCGGTTTAGCGGGCTCCGCCTCCTTCGTGTGCCGTTCCTGAGGTAGCGGCTGGTGGGAGAGGCGCTTCTTCCGTCTCTGGCTCCGCGTCCTGGTTCGGCACCTCTTCCTTCGGGTCGCTGTTGGAGTGGGGCCACTCCGTGCCTCCACTTCTACTGTGCCGGGCCCGGAGGGGGCGTCCGACTTGGAAGGGGCCACGGTCTCCACGGTGGCTCCACGAGAGTGCAATGAGCGGAGGAGAAGTCTCTCGACGCTCGGTAATTTCTGCGCGGAGGAGATGAAATCTCACTCGACGCGACAAAAGATTTATAATTTCGAGTCTCTCAACGCTTCCTCAAGGCTAGATCGCCGAGTGTAGCGGTAGGATTCGATGCTGGTCCTTGCGCGGCTTCGCCTTAAATTGCTACTCGAACGTACTTTAAACGCGAGTAATTGTACGTGAGCCGGCGACGCGCCGCGGCGAGCCGCGCAATCTGATAAGCGCGTGTTGGCCGGGCGCGCATTTGTCAGGCGCGCGCGGCACATGTTCGACTTCTCGAACAGAAACACTTTTCCAATAAACCAATACTTTCTTAGATAATTGGTGGAAATAATTGGCACACGAAATAAAACCTTATTATATGTATATATATAAACTTTGCATAGTGTGTGGTGATCCCAGCAAACGCAAAAGGATTAAAAGACATTAAAATTTTTTAATACCTTTGAATCCCTTTTTTGGCGGAATTAGATGAAATTAAATGGGATTCGAAATGAGATGGTCCAATCCCATGAAATCCAAAAAAGAAATTTTAAAATCCATTCAATCCTATGTCTTTTTTGAATCCTATCCAATTCCGACACAAAAATATTATACCACTGAATTCCAGGTTAGGGATTGGAAAGTTTCGTGATGAATTCCATTGAATACCATTGATTCCGTTAACGAAATGAATACCACTGAATGCCAGGTTAGGGATTGGAAAGTTTCGTGATGAATTCCATTGAATACCATTGATTCCGTTAACGAAATGAATACCATTGAACGCCAAACTAGGAATTAAAAATTTCCGTATTGAATTCCATTGAATTCCGTCTATTCTGACAATAAAATGAATACCATTGAATGTCAGGATAGGGATTGAAAAGTGTCCGTGTTGAACTCTGTGGCGGTACGCGCCAACAATAGTACACGCCCGCGCATTATCTGCATTACCGGCAATTCGCGTCGATGCCGCTAGGCGTCGCATCGCCGCACAGTGGGGCGAACGCCTCATTTTTCGGTCATTTGCTTATAACTTCTACATTTTTCAATGAAATGACTTGAAACTTGACATAAATAATGTACGATTATTATACATTTAGTGTATAAAATAAAAATTATTTAATTAACAATTTTTCATAAAGCGCATAGATAATTTTTTTATTTTTTAAATACTTTTTAGTTTTTTTTTAAGCCGGTTTTATTTTTAAAAAAATTTTTTATTTTATACTTTTTTAGTGCTTCATTAAATTAATATGAATAATTATTAACGCATATTTCCTTACTGCTCCGTACCCTGATGTTTTAGCGCAATATTTTATGTACTAAAACCTTTCTGGAAAATTGCTCTATAGGACAGTGAAAACCGCATTTAAATCCGTTCAGTAGTTTTAAAGAAAATCGTAGTCATACATACATACATACACGCTGAATATAGAACCTCCATTTTTTAAAGTTGGTTAAAAAATGAAGTTAATTTGATTTTCAATGATAGTCTTAAACCTCGGGATGTTTAATATTTGTGTTTCATAATAGAAAAGAAACTGTTTTTCTTGCTTCTCACATCTATTTCTTGAACTTAATCATGATCTACATCATTATCGCTGAAATATATTGTAATAAACATTTTGCATCTTTAGTTAATTCTTTTTTTTATGTCCCATAATTTTTCGCGAATTAGAAATTATTGGATCTGAAGCAATTATCAAATTATTAAAAATATCTTCATTATTTTGTATTCGCGACATATTTCGCGAATGATTTTCTCTATATTTTCTAAAATATTTATGGTTTGCTTCCTGAGCATCTTCAGATAATTGTCCTATTGGTACGATAGCATTTTTATAATATCACTGCCATGAATCAATAATTTGTGGACTGAGACTGGCATGTAGTACCATGGGTATAATGATACAAATAATTCGGCAGTTCTAAAAGCATAGGATTCGAATTCCAACACGTTAATCCTATTACCGCTAGCGATTACTTGCAACAAAACTCCAAATCGAGTTATTAAGTTCTTATCTAAACCTGTAATGGCAGCTGATAATTCTGGATTAGCAAAAAATTTTCTGGCCGTGTTGCCATCATTGGATGTACCTTTTCCTTGTTTCACGAAGTTTATCAAGGGACCTGCTTTTGTTCTGAAGGCAGTCTGTATCTCTCTTTTTCTTTGCTCGACTTCTCGTTTATGACTCTCATTCCTCGTTGACCAACATTTGATATTAATTTTATACGAAATATGTAATAAGCATTCGAAACAGCGAATCCAGCAATGTAATCGTTATTGTAATGTAATTGTAATCGTAACGGCTAGCTATCCATTTTGACTTCAAATTCTTCGTGAAATTTATGATTTTTCGTTTCAATGGTTCCAACGCGATTTTGGGTAATTCAGTATCAATACATGATATTATATGGCTTATTAAAGCTTTATAATTTAATAAATCAAGATTATTTGCACGCATACAATTAAAAAGTTGACGATTCGTTCGGAAATTTTCCATTTTGCGAGCGTGTTAAAGTATAATCTTCTATATATTTTATATATTTTATATATTTTTCACTGTATCCTGAAAAGGACGCAAAGTGAATTGTATAAAGCAACGACAAAAATCAAAACTTTCAAAATTAAAAATAATAACGTCTTTAATCGACTACTGATCGAGAGACTGACGAAAAGTTCTTATCTTCGCTGTTTTTATTTTTCCCCCTTCCCTCCCCTCCCCCCTCAAGAAGAACGAATAATTTAACGTAGAGCAATCTTATTGGCCCATGGATTTACAGAATGCGCAGTACTCCAGATACATTTATCCAATAATATTTATCATATTGCTATTATATTAATTAATGTAATTAATTGCTATAAAATATGGTTGTAATTAATCGTTATAAAATAGCAATATTTAAACAAATTGTATATCCCCCTTCGTCTTTCTTTTATGAGAAAATAGACAACCATATTCACTCGACATGATCGAACGTCGTCCATTGAGCTATTCATGGACGACGTTCGACTATGTCGAGTGAACTTTGAGGTCAATTATCTCAAAAAGGGGGACGAAGGGGGATGAATGATCATATATGGCCAAAAACTAGACACTTTGCCCTATCAAATGGCGCAGAGCAAACCTTAATCCATTCTAATCCACAAACTTTCTTTCTGTTTGAATATTGAAGTAAGAAATTTTTAATAGTCGAATATGTCGTGTATATTTATTAATATATAATAGTACTCAAATGACATAAAACTAAAATAAATATGTTTTTTGAACCCTAATAAATAAGTTCTGATAGGCATTTAACTCATATTCGCAGTTATACTTTCGGCGGAGACTTTAGAAAGTAACCTATCGAATTACTAGAATTTCAATATTCACGAAAATGTCATACTTTATCAGATCATTTTGAGGAAATAACAAAGGATAAAATCAATTATAAGCACATTTATTTATAGTTTAGGATATATATTAACATAAAATCTCGTCAAAGTTTGAATTATACGTTTTTCATTTTTTCGTCCAATATCCGGTTTTTGATAGATTCGCCCCACTGTGCGCCGGGGCATCTTCTCGAGTTCAAAGTTTCGTCTCGACCGCTATGTAAAGGGACCCCCTACGGTGCCTGACAGATTTTATAAATCTCATTTTCGGGCTAATTGCCCGTCGGCAGTAGTGCGTGTAATGCCCTTAGGCATATAGTCCAGTCAAAATACGGAAAAAAGGGGGGGTACCTAGAAAAAATTGCAACACAAGGTTTTATGACGTGATTGTGTTCAGAAAAATATACTGAACAACATATTCAAATTCCGCCATTTTCCGCTATCCCTAAGTATGTTTTTTATTAACAATTTATAAACAAATTCGTTTATCTCCACAAATACAAAGAATTTCGAAATTTCTGCAGAGATCAAAGTTGTAGAGCAGACAAATATCTACAAAAAATGTTTCTATGAGTTTTTCGAAATATTTCATATTATTTGAGATATTTGCAACGGAAGCTCAAAACATTATAGCGCTGCGCGCTTACGGCCAACATTAGCCAGATAAATTAGCATCTGTTTCCAGGGTGGCCACAAGGAGGCTGTTGAATCGATGTTCACCCCATTTTTTGTTTTTTTTATTTTGTTTTTGTTTTTAATATTTTTAAATTTTTTTAATTTTTAATTTATTCGTTTTTTGTTTTTTGTTAAATAATTAATAATTTTCTGTGTCTTCCTGTAACCCCGAATTAACGCAACTTACCCCCATACATTCTGTACATGCTGTTGTACACGGTAATCTATTTTTTCTGCAAGAACATCTTAAACTTTGACAGCTTTTCTTGCAATTACAACGGATAACTTTAAGAATTTTATCTGGAGCTGGTTTACTATCCGTTGTAATCAGTATTAATTTGTTGCCATCACAGCTCCATCCCTAATTTTCTGCTTTTAATTCCGAAGACTTCGATTTTTATATCATTATTTGATAATAAACTTTCAGGCGACACGAAGCAAGTCGATGTGGTTATTTTCGAGAGAAACATTCTGAGCCGTAAAGAAATTAAAGTTTCTCCCTCTTTGGCTTTATAAATGGATAAGAGCGCTTGCATGGTCTCCAGCATTTATAAGATTCTGTGTAGATACTTTTGGCATTGAAAATACTTTTGCACATTCTCGGAAATTATTATTAGAGTAAATAAGAGAAAGTCCTACTTGCTTTCCCACGCCATAAATCGAAGATGTCGTATCGCATTCTCTCGAAAATAACCACATCGACTTGCTTCGTGTCGCCTGAAAGGTTACCCCCTACTCCAGCATCGGCGAAATTCCACTATTTCCGAGTTTATTATCAAATAATGATATGGAAATCGAAGTCTTCGGAATTAAAAGCAGAAAATTAGGGATGGAGCTGTGATGGCAACAAATTAATACCGATTACAACGGATAGTAAACCAGCTCCAGATGAAATTCTTAAAGTTATCCGTTGTAACTGCAAGAAAGGCAGTCAAAGTTTAAGATGTACTTGCAGAAAAAATAGATTACCGTGTACAACAGCATGTACAGAATGTATGGGGGTAAGTTGCGTTAATTCGGGGTTACAGGAAGACACAGAAAATTATTAATTATTTAACAAAAAACAAAAAACGAATAAATTAAAAATTAAAAACAAAAATTTAAAAATATTAAAAACAAAAACAAAATAAAAAAACAAAAAATGGGGTGACAATCGATTCAACAGCCTCCTTGTGGCCACCCTGGAAACAGATGCTAATTTATCTGGCTAATGTTGGCCGTAAGCGCGCAGCGCTATAATGTTTTGAGCTTCCGTTGCAAATATCTCAAATAATATGAAATATTTCGAAAAACTCATAGAAACATTTTTTGTAGATATTTGTCTGCTCTACAACTTTGATCTCTAGAAAAATTTCGAAATTCTTCGTATTTGTGGAGATAAACAAATTTGTTTATAAATTGTTAATAAAAAACATACTTAGGGATAGCGGAAAATGGCGGAATTTGAATATGTTGTTCAGTATATTTTTCTGAACACAATCACGTCATAAAACCTTGTGTTGCAATTTTTTCTAGGTCCAATCGTATTTTGACTGGACTAATACACAAAAGCTCACCGACGAACAACGGCGCTTGGTCGCCCAACGGAGGCGCGAGACGTTTTCTAAACCATCTAATGCCATGCAATTCCATAACCTTTACGGATTCCATAGGATTGGATGGAATTGAAATTTTTCTTTTTTGGATTCTATGGGATTGGACCATCTCATTTCGAATCCCATCTAATTTCATCTAATTCCGCCAAAAAAGGGATTCAAAAGTATTAAAAAATTTCAATATCTTTTTGTTGGAGGTTTAAGGATCTTTCGGGTAAATTACGAGACGTGAATTTATGCGTGCGTACAGCGTGTATTTCAGACGGAGACTGACTAACACGTCAGAGAAGGGAATGCTTGGGAGCGCGATCTACCTTCGTTCGAACCAAAACAATATAACGAACTAGATAGGTAAACTGAACCAAAATTAAATTCAATATTTCAATATCCCCCTTAGAATTTAATGTCTCTTAACGAACAAAAAAAAATTAAACCCATTTCAATTGCACACTGTCTTAGTCTTTCTTTAGGAAGTCCCTTGGTTAACGCGTCGGCAATCATTCCACCGGTATCTATGTGTTGAATGGTTACGTCCTTTCGATGAACGTGCTCCCTGATGAAGTGATGCCTCACGTCAATGTGCTTTGTCCTTGGGCGATATGCAGCTGTTTTAGCAAGGTCTATGCTTCCTCTGTTATCACACAAAACCCTGGTTGGAGTAGCGACATATTCCCTTGACATATTCAATTGCACATCTTGAAATAGATTCCTTATCCAAAGAATTTCTTGACAGGCGGAGGACAACGACATGTACTCTGCCTCTGTCGTCGAAAGAGCAATCGTAGTTTGCTTCTTCGAATTCCATGATATTGGTCCACCATTGAATCGTAGTAAGTAGCCTGTGATTGAATGTCTTTCGTTTAGCTGGTTGCCCCAGTCGGAATCACAAAACATCTCTAAGTTTGCTTCTTTAAATCCGTAGCAAATTGATGTGTTTACCGTTCCTTTGAGGTACCTAAAAATTCTCTTCACAGCCATCCAATGATTTTTGGCTGGATCCCTTGTGAATCTGCTTAAAACGCCTACTGCGAAACTGATGTCCGGTCTAGTCGTTTGACTCAAATATAGAAGCGATCCAATCGCTTGTCTGTACGGGATCTTCTTCATTTCCATCCTGTCTTCATTGGTCCTAGAGTCCTCTTCTTTGATCAATTGCTGACTCATATCGAACGGTGTCGATACTGGATTACATTCAGCCATGTTGAATCTTGAGAGAATTGTTTCTATATAATGTCTCTGTTCTATCCATAGTTTCCTCTGACTTCTGTTGCGATGAACGTGCATGCCTAGGAAATACTTGATTGGTCTTAAGTCTTTGATCTTGAATCTTTTGTTCAATTCGTTCTTGACCTTTTTTATTTCATTTCTGTCTTCGCTGATGATCAATATGTCGTCAACATATATGATTATGTAGATAATCGTGTTTCCTTTCCTGTAGAAGAAGACACATTGATCAGCTTTTGACTGTACAAATCCCATTCGCTTTAGCGTTTCAGTAAGTTTGATATTCCAGGCACGACTGCCTTGCTTAAGGCCATATATCGCTTTTTGAAGTTTACATACTTTTCTGGGATGATTAACGTTCACAAAACCCTCTGGTTGACTGATGTAGACTTCTTCTTCGAGTTCTTCATTGAGGAAAGCGGTGTCTACGTCCAGATGATCCACGTGAAGATCCTTTTTTGCTGCTAATGCTAGTAACAATCTAATTGAAGCGAGCCTGGCCACTGGTGCGTACGTTTCATCGAATTCTTGTCCATATTTTTGGGAGCATCCTTTTGCTACCAAGCGTGCCTTGTATCGCTCCAGATTTCCATTCTCATCATATTTTCTTTTAAATACCCATTTGGTACTGATTATCCTTTTTCCTTGTGGCAAGTCGACCAATGTCCATGTATTGTTTTCTTGTAGACTCTTTATCTCTTTCTCCATCGCCTTTCTCCATTCTATTCCATTCTCGTCCTCCAGCGCTTCCTTCAAGGAGGACGGATCTGTGGATTCCTCAGCGTACGTGAGATATGTGGCTTGTTCGTCTAACTGTCTATTCTTTTTTGTTCGAGCGGATCTTCGCGGTGTGACTGGTTCTGTATCTGTTGATTTTGTTCTTTGTCCCTTTTGCTTCTTGACATTTTGGTGTGATGGCTTCGGTAAAGCCTTTTCTTGAACTTGCGGTGGGGGTTTGCGGTGGGGGTTCTTCCTCCTCTTGCTGAAGAATGTCTGCCTGTCCTTGTGGATAAATTTCTTCCTGAGCCTGTTCATAATCTTCTTGCATTGCAGATGAACTCTCAGACGAAACTGAAATTATTGACTCGTTATCTGAAGTATCTTCATGTTGATTTTCTTCCATGTTGCCTCCTGATAGATTCAGTTGAATTTGCTTCGGCTTCATTGAGGGAGCCTGTGTGTGTGGCTCAATAAACGTTACATCACGGGCTTTGATTATCTCGCTTGTCCCGCTCTTCAATAATCTATAGGCCTTGGAGTCTTCACAATATCCTAGCATAATGCATTCGGTTGACTTGGCGTCCCACTTCTTTCTCTTTTCTTTTGGGATGTGTGCCATTGTTTTACTTCCAAATATGCGGAGGTGTGATACGTCAGGTTTTACTCCACACCATGCTTCTTCAGGCGTTTTGGACTTCAATGCTGCTGTAGGCGACCTGTTGAGTAAATACGCCGCCGTCGACGTTGCTTCCGCCCAGAGACGAGTTGGAAGGTCTGCACTTATCAGCATGCTCCTGGCCTTTTCTACGACTGTTCGATTGTACCGCTCTGCAACACCATTCTGTTGTGGCGTGTAGGGTACCGTTGTCTGATGCCTTATGCCAGATTCTTGTAATTTTTTTTTGAGTTTGTTGTTAATATATTCCTTGCCGTTGTCGGACCTAATTGTTTTGATCCTTTTTTCTAACTGATTCTCTGCGAAGTTCTTGAAAATTTCGAAATACTCGGGTACTTCTTCTTTACTTTTTAGAAAGTAAACAGTGGCTCTTCTGGAAAAATCATCAATGAAAGTTAAAAAATATTTGGCTCCTCCCATAGATGTTGTCTCCATGGAACCGCATAAATCTGTGTGTATTATCTCGAGAACTTTCGTAGCTCTCCTACCTTTGTGTGTGTATGGTAATTTATGTTGTTTACCTTTAATGCATGTGACACAAACTTCGTGGTCTATACCTTGCAAATCATATCCAGTTACCAGACCCTTGTTTAGCAGCGCCATTGCCTTGCGATTAAGATGGCCTAATCGTTCGTGCCATAATCTTGCGTTGCTTGGAATGATTGCTTCAAATGCCTTGTCACTTTGCGTATCTAACTTGTAGAGCCCTCTGTACTTGGATGCTGTAGCCATAATCCTGTCATCTCTTCCTAATATGAAGCACTTGTCGTCCTTGAACTTCACGGTTAGTCCTCTGTCCGTTAACTGACTGACTGATAACAGGTTTGCACCAAGCTCTGGCACGTGTAGCACATCCTTTATTTTTATTTCGTCTATTTTGTTTTTTACCACAATCGAGGTGTTTATATCACCCTTTTCGCTTGATAACATTTTTCTACCGTCCGCGATCTCGATTTCATTTCTGAAACTTTCACTTATATCCGCGAACCAATCGCGCCTACAGCTCATGTGTCTCGTCGCGCCCGAATCAATGTACCAGTCTTTACTGTTTTTCGAATGTTTATTATCTGAGATAAACACTTTATCACTCGAGTTTGTCGTATACTTCGCACTTTCTGATCTATTCTTATTATTTGCGCTGTTCTGTTTATTTTTCTCGCTCGTTCTGTAGTCCTTGGCGAAATGACCGTGTTTATTACAGGCATAGCAACGAACACCACGTGACTTATTTGTCTTCTTAGCACGAAATGCCGAATCACCGTCTGTATGTTTCATGTCCGTGTTGTGTTTCACATCTTGAAGTAGCTTAGTTTTTATGGAGTCCGCTGATATTGGAATTCCGGAACTTTCCAGGCCCATTATCATCGGCCTGTATTCCTCTGGAAGACCGGCCAATAGGAGAGTGCCAATCCACTCATCCTTTACTTCAAATTTGAGCTCGTTGAGTTTATGCGCTGTTGTCATTATTTTATTTACATATTCTTCGGTTGACTCACAGTTTTGCAATTGCGTTGTGACTAAAGTTCTGAGCAATCCAACTCTTCGAGTCAACCCTGAATCCTCGAATGCAGCTTCGAGATTATCCCATGCTTGCTTGGGAGGCGTGCTATTTTGAATATGTATGTAGTTTATTGGATCAACTGAGAGTATGATCTTGGACCTTGCGCGGGTCATTTTTTTGGCGTCGGCGACATATTCCGTTGCGCCGGTCACGCATCCCCACAAGTCTTCATACTCTAGATATGCCTGCATCGCAAATTTCCATGAATTGAAATTGCTGCGCCCTTGCAATTTATCTATCTGAAGGGCCGCCAGTGATGCCTGATTTGCCATTGTATCGTATTCTGAATTGCACGGTACACTTCGAGTCTCACACGTGACGGTCACGCACTAACTTCATGCGCATTAGAGTCAGCTTTTATTGTCCGTTCGCTGATACTCTCAGTACGCATTTGCGAAAAAAAATTTCTGACGCGTGTTCACTTCACTCGCGTTATTTTCGCTGATTTTTACCCATTCCGTCTGGGCCCATAACCTGTTGGAGGTTTAAGGATCTTTCGGGTAAATTACGAGACGTGAATTTATGCGTGCGTACAGCGTGTATTTCAGACGGAGACTGACTAACACGTCAGAGAAGGGAATGCTTGGGAGCGCGATCTACCTTCGTTCGAACCAAAACAATATAACGAACTAGATAGGTAAACTGAACCAAAATTAAATTCAATACCGCGTTTTAATCCTTTTGCGTTTGCTGGGACGATACCGTTGTCAGAATTAGATTTAGGCTTTAAACAAAAAAGTTATCTGTGAAAAATGATTATTGCAAACGTGCACTAAAAGTGCATGCGCCCCACTTTTAGTGCACGTTTGCAATAGTCATCTTTTACAGATAATTTTTTTGTTTAGAGTCTAAACCTAATTCTGACAACGGTATCGTATTTTTAGATGTAATCCGCTGGCCACGCCACAGTCTTTTTGTAACAATACAATGTAGAATTTTTATATAAAGCGAATGTTTATGCAAGTTGAGGTTAAAACAAGAAGTCAGTATTACAGACGAATATAGGATCCCCTTAACACGTGCACAAAAAAATTTTAACCAAAAATTGAGTTCTTGTCGCGTAGTTATAGAGAACGCTATTGGTTGTCTGAAACAACGGTTTAGGCAATTATATCATTTCAAGTTACGCGATATAATAAGAATGGTCCGGATTATACACGCCTGTTGTGTCGTGTACTTCATAATATGGCGAACGCAAGAGAAATAGAATATTTTAAAGCACCTATGGAGGATGAATATTCAGATATCGAAGTACAAGGTCAGCATATTGAACAGCGCATTGATGAAATACTAAGAGAAAATGAAACTGGAATACATATTCGCGATGAAATATGCCGCCAATTGAATATTCAATAAACACAAGTAAACATAATAAAAAATGCATTATTATATTTCAAATATTTTGTAACTAACTTTTATCTGTACACATGTTTTACATTTGTAAATTATAAGAAAAATAAAATTTAAAAGAAACGTAAATATTACTTAAACATAATAAACAAAACGAACAGTAATTTATATATCTTCCCTTCTTCCTTTAGTTTCTTTTTTTTCTTTGGATTAAATCCTATTTCTGTTTGAAAGAATAAGTTCCTTTAAAAGCATATTTTTTTCTTCTTTTAATTTATTTGAAGTTTCTAATTGTTCTTGTATTTTCTTCAGAAATTGCTCGTAACTAATTCTCATTTCTTTGTACTCTGTAAGTATTTGTGCCTTTGTATTTCTAATTTATTTTCTTTTTCTTGCGCAGCATCATTTATAAACTTTTCAACAGTTTCTTGACACTTTTCTACTATTCGTGCAGTACTCCCTATTTTTTTCGCTTTTGCTTTGTAATAATCTATAATATATATATATATACACATATGTAACATGTTTGAAATTATATAGGGGAAATCATGCCAAAGTCGGGCTCGGGGCGGAGTCGTTTTTGCAATTATCTTGAAATCTGTATGTTGTGTGAACTCGCCATTAATAATAGTGTAAAAGCGGCTTATGGTGCCCACGTGACCAACGGAGTTTAGTGAGGTTACGTGCCATGTTGTGATTGTTATCGAAGCAAACGTGTTTTCGTAGGTTGAAAGTGAAATTTCTTTCGCGTCGAAAGTTTGTAATACCTTTAGTATTATTGTCTCTCCAAATCTCAAAGTAAGTGATTCTAAAGAGTAATGCATGCTAAACACGAATCCAGTGTAGTTTTTTTATTTTTTCATTGATTTCTATTATTTTATAAACGACCAAACCTAAAACTTGTGTTCGGGGCGAAGTCGTGACCAAGCCACCGGGGCGGACTCGTCCTGGTGGTTTCACTCTATTTTCCGTTGCAAATGCGTCATTGTATTTCTCAACTGTAGGAAAATGGTACGCACGTACCATCAAATACTTAAAAGTATTCGAGCGTTTCCTAAAGCCGCTCCGAGGCAGACAACTCGTAAAAGACGAAAACGAAGAATGACTCGCCTCAAATGAAGAAATTAGCGACTGAGCAGGCGGAGTCAAAGCGGAAGAAAGATGAGAAATCTGCTACAAAGAGAACGACAAAATTGACCATTACTACTACGCCGAGAAAGAGAGTCCGGCCCAAAAAAAATGTCACGCAATCAAAACCGCAGCCTTCGACGAGCAGTGGGCAAAAAACAAAGTCAAGAAAATTAAATAATATGTGCTGCGTATGCTCAGACATGATAGAAAACAGAGCCGACGAAAAACAGTGCTTTTCGTGCAGGTGTAAGGCACACAACAAGTGCGTGCGCTCGTCAGGACTGCGTAACAATTGATCTCCGACTAAATATCTTCGACAAAATATCTTGGTCAAAATATCTCACCGACAAAGTATCTCGCGACTAAATATCTCGCCGACAGATAATTTCACAAATATCAAGAATATAGCTGAACATAAGGCGTTTATTGCAAATCCTTGGAAAGTTGTGAACCCATGTGGCACCTCGTTTTGCGTGGACCAATGTATACGTGGAGGCAGTAGGTTCCGCCCCTCTGCGGGGGGCTCCACTATTATTAAACTAGACACATAGTGTGCCTTCAAAGTACATGCGTGGACTTTCCACGCGTGGAAAGTTGTAAACCCATGTGGCACTTCGTTTCGCGTGAAAAGTCTATCCGTGGAGGCAGTAGGTTCCATCCCCCTGCGGGGGGCTCCACTATTATTAAACTAGACACATAGTGTGGCGTTTATTGCAAAATCGGCGTTTATTACAACATAAATAAAAGCAATGAGATATTTTGTCGAAAATATTGTGTCGGAGAAACGAATCCGTGATTGGCGATCCGCTGGTTACGCTTCCGCTTAATCCGCTCTATGGGACACCGGGACCTGTTTGGCAGCGTACTGAACACACGCACACAAACACGCATGCACCTAAAAGGGCAAACGCAAATAACCTAAAAAGTGAAACAACCCTGCTGAAAATGACCGATTAAATCCGATTGGTTCCGTATTAAATTTGGTGAAATTGAATCGAAATGAATGCGTTTTCAATCCGGTTAATCGGATGCCCGATTGGAAGTGAATCGGTTCTAATAACAAATCAATCGGAATCGTTTTTAATTCGACATTTCCGGGTTGATCTGAATCCGTCGTTATCAGTTTCAATCGTATTAATGCACATCCATTTTAATCGGGTGAATAAAGTGAGCACATGAATCGTGTTGAATCCGCATCGATCGTAAAATTTTAATACAACACCGAAATCGGATTTAATGCGATATTTCCGGATTCATCTGAATCCGACTGAATCGGTTTCAATCGTATTAATCCTAATCCATTTTAATCGGGTAAATAAAATGACCACATGAATCGTATTGAATCCGCATCAATCGTGAAATTTTAATACAACACCGGAATCGGATTTAATGCGATATTTCCGGATTCATCTAAATTCTACTCAATCGGTTTCAATCGTATCTGCGCTTAAGCCATTTAAATTGGGTAGTGAAAGTAGTTATGTGAATCGGATTAAATCCGCTTTAATCATTAAAATTGTATATAACACATAATTTTTACGTAATAGAGTTCTTACTACAGGATTTCCTTTTGGTAAAGTCATGAATTCTATATTTGAAAAACTGTAAAATGTTTTTATTTAACCCTTCGAGAACACACAGGGTTAATTTGACCCTTTTTTTTGCTAGAAAAATTTTTAACCAAAAATATTAAACATAAAAAAATAAAATTTTTTTCGTAAAAAACATTTTTTTTTTCCAAAAGAACACACTGGGTCAATCTGACCCTACACACACTTTGATCGTCCACCATTTTAAATTAACGAGTGCGATCAACTTGAAAAAATTCCCAGATGTACTTGGAACATTGTTAAATTAATTGATATAAATAAAAAGTGCCGTTGGAATTATTTACATATTTAAAAAAATTTAAAAAAAAATATTTTTTTTTGAATCTTTTTGAATTTTTTAAAATATGTAAATAATTTCAATGGCACTTTTATTTATATCAATTGATATAACAATGTTCCAAGTACATCTGGGAATTTTGTCAAGCTAATTGCACTCGTCAATTTAAAATGGTGGACGATCAAAGTGTGTGTAGGGTCAGATTGACCCAGTGTTCTCCGTGAATGAAAAAAAAGGTGCGTTTTCGAAAGGTTAAATAAATACTGCACATTGTAATAAATTTGTAGTACAAAGAACGGAATTATAATAAAGTAGTAAATAATCCTGTTTATATATCCGGAATTCACGGATTCTATCTGTTTGAATCGGTCAGTCAATCCGTTTAAATCATTATAATTTCGTGATTTCGGGGTTCACGAAACCATAACAATTTAGACTGATTCAAACCGATAGAAAACGAGTGAAATTACATCTTTGAGTACGAATCCGTTTCAATCGTTTCCAATCGGTATAATCGTTATGAAATCATACACGCAGAAAATTTTTCTCGAATAATGTAGAATACTCATAATAAAATTTACTAGATTTGCATCGCACCGGTAGGATATACGCGTATTCAACCGGAAATTAATATATGACAATAGAAAAGTAATAGTTTGATCAGATACATCTTGTAACCTAAAGGTAAATAAGTTTGCCATATTAATAGTCCGGGAGGTACAGGTAAGTAGCGACACAAAAGTGTCAGCGATTTGATTAGTCTTGGAACAAAGTAATTTCTCTTGTTTTAATAGTGTTGTTGATGAAATGCAGAGTCTGGCTGCGCTGTCTCGCTGGAATGGGCGTTGCGGCGCCTTTAATCTTGTCGAAAAAACACTTATGTTGGAAGAATTTGATTAGTGCTGAGCTTTTATATATTTATTGTTTTTTGTATAAAGAAATGTTTTAGAAGAGTCTGGCATGCAACTGACACTGGAAAATGAGTCTGGCATTCTCTCAAAGTCGTTGTAAAAAGTCGATAGTTAGGCGCGGCGATCGCTAGGGAGATCGTTAACGTGCCAGGGCGCAGCACTTGAGAGAGCTAGGGACACCGGCGCGCGCGGGCGCGCCGGGCCGAGGACAGAGCACTATCGTATGAGCCGTCGCCTAGAGAGGTGCCATTCCGCCCCGCGACCGAGACAAGCTGCCGGCGAAGGAGCGAAAGACTTATTGTAAGGCCACTGCACAAGCACCGCAAAGTAAGATCGTAGCAATACCGAGGCCCCCGGGAATCGCGCTGTGTTGCGAGAAAATGGGAAATCCGCTATTGTAGATTGAGAGAAATACCGCGGGAGGGCCCGGCCGAAAAGTAATTGAGATTGCCCATCTCGGGAATCCGGACGAACGGCCGCCGACAGTCAGCGTGCGTATAATTCCGTTTGTCTTCGTTTAATCGTCCCGTGTTGTGACGATTCGCGGGGCGAAAATGTTCGCGCTGAGAGTATTGTACGTAGCGAGATGAGCCCTTCGTGAGCATCACATGATCGCGTCGTGGCGCGGAGCGCCTTTGAGTTTTGCGTTCTTTCGGGACTCGCGTAATCGGGAGATTCGCGGTCATTCGGGACTCGCAAAATCAGGAAATTCGCGATCAATTCGTGAAGTCGCCGAGTATTTCACGATTATCGTTCTCGGTTACTTTCGCGTTAGTTGTAAGTGAATGTTCGTGCGTTTTGTCGTGAATAGTGGTTCCGGGTATGTCGCGTTTAATTGTAAGTAAATTGCGTTAGTTCTAAGCGAATGCTCGTGCATTTCGTTGTAATGTTCTTGGTTATTTCGCGTTTAATTGTCGGGGTGGGATTCGTTGCGATTTCTGTCGGGAATTATTAATGGAAAAATTAGATCGGGATTGCTGCGCAACTCGGCGAGGAAATGTGTATCGCGCTCGTGGGGTGACACGTTGCGCCTACGCGGATTCTTCTTGTTCGCCGGAGAATACTTCGACTTTATTCCACATGCTTTTGACCAAATATATTATAATTTCTTGTTATTAACATGGTGTGCTAATTGCGCTGCGCTCCCTCTCCTCTTCCACCCGTGATTAACCGATAGACTCACGCCTGAGAGAATTACGCTTAGTGTATCGTGGTGCGAGGAATTGCTCCTGGCGCCCACACTTTGAGAAACTATTTGGTCTAGCTACCATCAGATCTTCTACGTAGAGTCTTATTGCGATTTTAAAGATATTCAGAAGTAAGTAGTGAAGAAAAGCAACGGCGCGCTCCTTCACGGCCGGCGAGACCGTGAGGACATCGTCGTTGTCGTCACAATATATACCTTACATGTACCTTACATATAACCCAAAAAATGACGTTTCATTTTTTCAAACATACATTTTCTTTACATATACCTTACATGTACCTTACATATAACCCAAAAAATTACGTTTAATTTTTGCAAACATAATAATACTACATAATAGTAAATAAAAAGAATTTTGTTGACAAAAAATAAAACTTAAAAAAAGAGATCATTTTTGTTTAAACTCAAATAATAGCGATATGTATGTACGACTGTACATACATGTGTGAGTGTGCGATCCGCTCAAACAATGTTCAGCGGATTGTTGAGCGTATCAAAAACGGCGGATCGTCTGTGATTGGTCGCAGAGTTCGATACGCCCGATACGCGCGTATCGCGATACGCGCCATAGGACGGCACCCTAATGCATCACAAGTAAAATCTATTTCTTTATATGGTACTTGAAATTGCAGACCTCCTTAAAAAATAAATATCAACAAACATTATATGTATAATTTTTTACATTATGTGTATTTATTATATGAAAATAATAATTGAAATACCATATATATATGTTAAAGTTTTTATATTTACTTATATTTATGTTTAGATAATTAATTTTCGTACCTTCAAAAGTACATGTGACAAGTCCGTTCACATCTACTAAAATGTTTCCACTTTAATCTTTTTATATAACAGCAAATTCTTGTTTTTCCATTTTTTCTGGTTTATTTCTTTAATATTTTATCTTTACTTAGGTTATGAATTTCTGTTTACTATTCTGTTGCAACCAGATTGAACTACAAAGTATTTCTATTTATTAGAGTAAAATATACGTATCTGAATTACAAAGAAAACGTGTCGTCTTATAGCGAGATCTCGACAAAAAGAACTCGGAATAATAAAATATAGAGTGGGAGCACAACTTAATGATTTAGAATATTTAGTAATGCCATCTGGCTTTTACAGAGTGACTTTTTCTCAACAAGCTCTTTTACTTTTAATTAAACAGGTTACATACAAATCAACTTTAAACAATATTTAAATCTTGGGCCGGGAAGCGGCTTAGTTGAGATGTCCGCTAGTTGTTCTTCTGTCGCCAAGTACTCCACATTGATCAACCCCTTCTGTTGCATATCTCGAACATAATGGTAGCGCACATCTATGTGCTTAGTCCTCTGGTGACTCTGCGGATTCTGCACGAGCTTTAAAGCTCCCTTATTGTCGCAATTAATTGGAATTGCATCTTGATGTTGGTTCAAGTCAATTAATATTTATCTAAGTCACATAGATTGCTTTGTGGCCTCAGCTAATGAAATATATTCAGCCTCAGTTGTTGATAAGGCTATGATTCGTTGTAGCTTAGAACTCCAGGATACTGCTCCTCCATTCAGCATGAAATTAAAGCCAAAGGTTGACTTTCTTGTCTCTTGATCTTCCGCGTAGTCGGAATCACAAAATCCTTCCAGCTTATTTGTTCCATTTCCGTGATAAGTAATTCCAAGATCTAAAGTCTTTCTTCAGTCCGGAGAAGTCAAAGATTATGTGTTTTAGAAGAGGAGGAGGCAGAGGAAAGGAGGTGGGATGGTAATGGGAAGGAAAGAAACTGGAGGAAGTCAAGGAATACAAGTACTTGGGATACGAGTTGAGGAGGAATGGAAGCGACGACGAGCAAATCAAGAGTGCAAAGAAGAAGGCAAATATAGTGATGAGACAGGTATGGGAGTTGGGGGAACTTAGGTTCAGGGATGACTTTAGGAGAAGGATGATATTATTTAAATATTTAGTACTTGGGGTTATAATGTATGGGGCAGAGATTTGGGGATGGAGAGAAAGAGAAGAATTGGAAAGAATACATAAAAAGTATGTAAAGTGGACCCTTAGCCTCGACTCCTGTACGCCGGACTATATAGTGTATAAGAAAACAGGGAGAGTAAAGCTAAGTACAATTGCGGGAAACAGAGCAGTAAGGTTCGAGGAAAAGGCTATGAGGGTGGAGGAAAGAAAATTGGCAGTGGAATGCGTGAAGGAAAAAGAGAGAGAGGGACAGAAGGGCATGGTGGGGGAGGAGAGAGAGATGTTTTATAGGCAAAACGGATTTAGTTCGGAGGGTATAAAACTACTGAGGGATGGAAAGGTAGATATAGGTCAAGTAATAGGGCAGAGAGAGAGAGAAAGACTAGGGCAATGGATGGATAGTAAAATAGGAAGCACGAGATACAACGAGAGATATAAGGACATAATGGCACAGGAAGGACCGAGATATTTGAGAGAAAAAGGGCACAAAGGGAGCCAAAAGATGATTGCGAGATGGAGATGTGGAAACGAAGAGGAAAGAAACAGATTTTGGGCGGAGGCGGGAAGAAGAAAATGCCAGATCTGCGAAGAAGAAGAAGGAACGATGGAGCACATACTGACACATGTAGATGGAGAGCGCAAGATTAGAGTGAGGGATTTTTTAGGAGAGGAAAGAAAGATAGCGAATGTGAAATGCATGAGAGAATTAGGAAAAATGAGAGAGAATAGGAGAAGGGAAAGAGAGAGTGGATGAAGGAGTGAATGTTTAGGTAGCGAAATTGTAAACCAAGTCCCGGATTTTAGGCTGGAAGACCGAACCGAATAAAGTATATTATTATTATTATTAAGTCTTTCTTCAGTCTACAAACTTGATCTGTACCATCATTGAAGCCTTCAAGTTGCATTAAGTATAATTCTTCATCCAACTCTCCATACAAAAAAGCGGTCTTCACATCAAAATGAACCATATTTTGATTGTAGCAAGTTGCAAGGGATAGAATAATTCTGATAGAATCCATCTTCATTACAGGAGCAAATGTTTCTCCACAATCAATACCAGGCTTTTGGACAAAGCTTTTCGCTATTAATCTTGCTTTGTACCTTGGAGTAGTACAATTTGGACGTTCTTTCATAGTAAAAACCCATTTGCATTGTATTGGAGTTCGGCCTTGGGGTAGTTCCGTCATTGTCCAAGTTTTGTTGTGCAGTAAACTCTTGTACTCTTTTTCCATGGCATCCATCCAATGTCTTGAATCTTCTTATTCAACTGCTTCAGCGTAATTTAGCGGTGCTGACGTAATCAAAAAACAATGTTCATCATACCTCTTGGGAGTATTGAGCTTTAAACGATCACGTAGTTCTCTTTGAACTTTGTCATATGTCTTATTTTTTTAGCTTACTGGTCGTCCAGCTTTTCGTGGTTAAATATCCTCATTATCTTCATCATCTTCATCTGGATTTTCTTCTATTTCCTTTTCTTGATGGTCAATTGCTGGTTGTTTTCCAATTAAAGATCCAGAACAATGAGGCTGATCCTTTTCACTTAGCATGTCTAATGAAATGTTTGTTGTATTGCTCAGTTCAGATGTGTCATCAAATTTAACATCTCTGCAGATATCAACACGCTTTCTTTCTTCATCCCAAATTCGAAAGTTCTTGTCCGTGTCTGTGTAGCCAACTAGTTTACCTTTTCTTGATTTAGCTTCCCACTTCTTTCTCAGTTGCTTTGGAATAAGGGTATAGCAAGTAGTTCCAAAAACTCTCAGATGTTTTACCGAGGGCTTCTTATTAAAATATTTTTCATACGGCGTTTTATCTTCTCCTGTTGCAGGTATTCGATTTAGAGTATGAACTGCTGTATTTACAGCTTCTGCCCATAATTCTTTCGGTAGTCATTTTGCATACAGCATACATCTTGCGTGATCAACCAGTCCTATTTTCTCTCTCTGCTCGACCATTTTGTTGTAGATTATATGCAGCACTTATTAGAGGTTTTATTCCATTTTGCAAGAAAAAACGTTTAACTTTATCATTATCAAACTCAGTGCCTCTGTCACTAAAAAATGTTTTCATTACCTTTCCAGTCTCGGACCGTTGATCAGCAACAAACTGTTTCAATTTTTCAAGAAGAACTTGATCCTTTGTTCATATGAAATAAACTTTGGTGTATCCGCTGGCTTCATCCTTCAACTCCAGGTAGTATCGAGATCGACTTAATGACTCAACCTCCATCTTACCACATAAATCAGCATGGATCACTGCTCCGACTTCTTCACTCTTGGTCAGTTTCGATTTGTAGCGCTGCTTTTGCATTTTTCACATGGCATATCCATCACAAAAATAGTTTTCATTCAGATCAATCTTTCCTAAACCATCAACTATCTCTGATTTGGCCATTTTTTCAATTGTCTTCGGAGATGTATGGGCAAGTCGATCGTGCCATAACTTTAAGCTTTTTACGGCAACATGAGCTACTTCGGCGTTAACTCTTATCTTCAAGCTATATAAATTATTTATTAGTACCACGAACTCCAACTAAGATAATTTTATCCTTGTCAAATACCTTATGCTTTCTTCCTTCCAATTCAACCTTGAATCCTCGCTCAATAAGTACTCCCAGACTGATCATACCTTTTTCGCATAAGTTCGGCACCATAATACGTTTAGTATTTTCTTTTGAGTCCAGATTGTTCCATTAAATAATTCAGCAACAACCGTTCCACGTCTTTTCGCCATTTTTGAGCCATCTCCAACGGTCACGTTTATCACATGGTCAAATAGAACCAGATCCACAAATGAATTCTTGTCTCTAGTCATGTGGCTCGAGCTCCCTGAATCGCCTTTCCATGAATCGTCACAATATCCATCTACTTGTACTAAAAGTCCCTTTTGTTGATTTTCATTAGTCTGTCCAGTAGATTTTGACCTGCAATTTACTCGTAAATGTCCTTGTTTTCCACATAACCAACATTTACGCTTTTCTTTGTCAGTGTAGTTTTTCTTTTGAGTCTGCTTCTTCGTTTCAGGAACTTTGGTAACCAAAGCTTCTCCTACTTCAACAGAATTTCCATGTTTATTTTTAATATCTTGTTCAATTACTTGTAATTGAGCCTGAATGTTACTTAAAGTCAGTACAGTGCCTGCAGCAGCAGCAATGCGATACGACTGTTTAATGAAATCATAATCCTTCGACAAATCATTAATAATTTTAGCAATAAGCGCGGCATCTGTAATCTTTTCTCCTATAGATTCCAAATTCTGTTTAATTATTAGAAGTCCAGAAAAATAACTTGAGACTGTCATGCTTGAATCAAAACAATACTGATGAAACTCTTTATTTGCTAAATATTTGTTCGTTTCTGTATTTTGTTCGCGCAAACTTACAATCGTATCCCACATCTGTTTTGAGGTTAAACAGGCTCGTATCGCAGCATGATGATCAGCATCGAAACTCGATGATATGATTAACCGTGCTCTAGCATCACTCTTTTTTCAAATACTCACTGCATTCGCATTTTAGTTGTCAGTCAGTAGAACGGGACAAACTGTAGATCCATCGACGATTTCCAAAACTTCAATCGATTCCAATGCCGCTCGCATATCAAATTTCCATCTCTGATAGATTTCCTTCGTCAGTGTTGGCAAATTATATAGCATTTTAAATACTTATTCTTCAGTTCTCTCAAAACAGCAATTCAACTGTAGTTATCACGTGTTGCCTTTCTGGGCCCATAACCTATTGCAACCAGATTGAACTACAAAGTATTTTTATTTATTAGAGTAAAATATACGTGTCTGAATTACAAAGAAAACGTGTCGTCTTATAGAGAGATCTCGACAAGAAGAACCCGGAATAATGAAATATAAAGTGGGAGTAACTTAATGATTTAGAATATTTAGTAATGCCATCTGGCTTAATTACAGAGTAACTTTTTCTCAACATATTCCAAATGACTGCTAATAACTTTGCACTGCACTGGCTGACCCTGCTCAAGACCTGGGGCAGGAAGTACGGTGAACTCATGGTATAAAGAAAAGAGGTATGCTTTTTAGGCAGATCAAAATTCGATCTGTTCTGCGCAGACATGGCGGTGGAACAAGTCGCCGACATATTGGATTTTGAGAGTCCATAAACAGAACGGAATTGTAACTACAGACCGTATTACAAAAGATGTAAATATGCCTGTGTGCAGTGTTAAGGGGTGTAAAAATAGGTACAAGAATGTAAAAGAAAAGAAAATACGTTTCTTTTCTTTCCCGAAAGACGAAGACACTGCAGCAAAGTGGGTAAACCATGTGATAAAAGTGTTGTTAACCTAAAAAATGGTAAGTACTTTTTAACTAGGATGTGAAAAATATATATTAAAATAATTTATTACCTATGTAAACATTTCAATTATTACAGCTCGAGTATGTTCTATACTCTATACATTTCGTACCAAATTGTTTTAAGGAAATCCCAAAACATTTAAAATGCTTAGGCGATAATTATTCAAAGGGAATATGTACACTTTTACCAAATGCAGTACCGACAGAAAATTTGATTTTTAAGGAAGCAAAAGATGTCTTAAGAGAATTAAACGTATATAGAAAAAATGCAGAAACAATAGTTAAAATAATAGTTAATTCAAACCTAAGCAAAGACAACGCTGAAAATATAAATACAGAAAATGTATGCATTGAGGTTTCAAATTGTTCCGGATTGGGCGAGTTCACGCGCACGGCGAGCCCTTCGCGACGGATGAGGAAGCGTTACCGCGATCCCGTTCTTATCGACCACATGCGCGATTCCAGGAGCGCTTCGCGACCAATCAAATTTCGCGAGCATTCGCACATCGACCCGCATATCTATCGAAATCGATTGGCATGGTTTTTCATCCTCACGTCGCGGCGCCGCCGGAAGCGCAGTAGAGTACGTCTGTAGCCGGCCGGTGAACTACACGTGTCTACATCTGCAAAACCGAAAACGTCGAACCGGGTGGCGGGCCACGCGACAAGATCTTCGCCAGCTCCGCGACAAGATCTCCGCTCGCGCCGACAGGATCTCAGCTCGTGCCGCGACAAGATTTCCGCTCTCGTCGACACGAGATCCGCGCTCGTACCGCGACAAGATTCTCCGCTTGCGTCGCTACAAGATGTCCGCCGCCAGCCTGCTATTCCGCGTGTCGTAAAAGACACCCGCTCGTCGCGCGATAGCGTGGTTCACCGCGTCGACTCAGCCTATCCGTCGTCCCGCACCGGACGGTACGTTTTGAGACGCATCTAAGTGCTCTCCGTTTGAAAGTTAAGCACCGTGTTCGGCCGTATTCAGTCTCGCGAGTGACGAGTGATCTGCGCCGTGATCGGCCGTCACCCCTCGCGAGAATCGTTCTATCTAGTGAGCTGCGAATGATCTGCGTCGTGCTCGGCCGTCATCCCTCGCGAGAGACAAGTGCAACTTCGCGGGTTGCGAGTGATCTGCGCTGCCTTCAGCCGTCACCCCTCGCAACAGTTCAAAGCTCAAGTGCAATCTCGCCGATTGCGAGTGATCTGCGCCGCGCTCGGCCGTCACCCTTCGCGAGAGTTTAAGTACAATCTTGCGAGTTGCGAGTGATCTGCGCCGTATCGGCCGTCCTCCCTCGCGAGAGAAACTCAGATACCACGTTGTGCGTGTAAGCTGCCGCGGTCGGCCGTTCTACCGCGTGCAAGACAATCCGCGATCATTTCTGTAAGCGCCTCGTGCGCCGTGCGCCGTGATCGGCCATGTTAGTGTAAATCCGCCGTGTCACCGTTCGACACGGCCATTCGCATAACAAGTGCCAGCAATGTGGTGTTCACGTGAACCATGTTTGTGACACCTCAGCAAATAAAGACTTCTCTCACAGTACAATTAACAAGACTCAAACTGACTGAACTTGCCCGTTCTGCGATCCTACGCTCCTACCGCGCACCTAAACGGAGCGCGAACCTCCCTATCCCGCACCGCATTGAAGCTAGTCTGGCTTCTGACACAGATGAGTGTCTGGTCCTTCGAGTTTGAAACACAAATGACCAAAATTGCAAAAGCATGAATATTTCCACATCAGTCAATAACATAATCAATGAAAATGTCAGATACATACATACCTACGTACATAAATTATTTATAATTTTTTCCTCCTACTTTAAAGTGAAAGTATTTTTTTATTTGTTATAATAGTCTTTCAGACAAAAATAAAGTAACAAAGGTTTGCGAAAACTTGTTTGTCAGTATTTCTGATAGTAATAAAATTACTTTAAATAATGTAGAACGTTCATTTAACATGGCTGAATGTAGTGAATGTAGTGAAAGTCAATCAATTGTACAAGATCATCATGAGACTATAATCAGGTATGAATATAAGTATCTGCATATTTAAGATTATTAAATGTGTCACTATTCGGAAAAAATACATAAAATAAAATAAATTTCATTAAAGCTATTTAAATCTTATTTCAGGTGTCAAGAAAAACTAAAAGAAAAATTGGCGAAAAAGAATAAAGAAATTAATGCACTTAAAAAAAATTAAAGCGATTTGAAAAGCGAACAAATATTATTACCAAAAAGAAAGTTAACGAAGTTCTTAAAAATGTTTTTACACCAAAGCAAATAGAAAAAATTATGAACCCAAATAAAAAGCGAGTTAAATAGAATATAGAAGACATGTCCTCGGCAATATCGTTACGGAGTGTCAGTCCAAAAGCGTATAGATATTTAAAGAAAAATAAATACCCACTTCCTGGGCTATCTACTTTGCGAAAATGGGCAACTCGCTTAAGAAAATTTGATGTACCCAAATGACGCTCTTATTTATTACCACAAATAAATGAACAAAATCTTTCAAGAATTTCATGGATCTTTCTTGTCAAAAGAAGACTGGATTTTTAAGAGCGACACAAAACTTATTCAAGAAAAAATTAAAAATAAGTTATATATTTCCAAAGAAGTTATTGAATGTCTTGTATTAGACTTATATTAGACTTATATTAGACTTATATTAGATTAAGAGAGATAAATAAAATACTAAAATCTGACGTTACTAATAAGCATCAAACAAAAAAAATTACAAAATTTTTTAAGTAGTTTTTAAAAATAAATTATTTACATATTTGAGATTATTATACCATCTTTTTATTTACCTATCTGCATTATTACAAAAAGAGTTTTAATATATTCTTACTACATAATTTATTTTTTGTTTCGTTTTAAAAAATTCAAAAATACATATTCTTTATTTGACTTAATTTTTTTATATTTTAGCACTAATCTTTTAATTGGTTTTATAGAAATGCAAAATTCTTGTCTAGAATTAAAGTACGTATCAAAATCTAGGTCATGGTGGTCGAATTTATATTGAAAACAATAAAAAATCAATATTTTTGTTAATTTTTGGTAAACGTGACGACAATATTTGCTTTGTACAAAAATTCCACAATAAATATCCACAAAATTAGACCGGCATGACCTAGGGACAACATGTAGGAACAATATTGTGTAAATAGAACTGAGATTCAACGCCTAGAAAAAAAGATTAGTTTAAATAAACTTTTATATGTGCAAAAGCACATTCAGGTTGATATATCCCAGCAGTATTGCGTGTAGCGAGAGATGGCGCAGCAATCGAAACAAGGACAGATGCCTCTCGTTAGACAAGGACAGATATAGATATATGACATAGAAAACAGGATTAGAAATGTTGACATTACTGACATCGAGGAAGTTCGGCCTTTGCTTTAGGATCCCCTTAATACTATGTATATATTTATTAATAATTTATTTGCTTACCATTATAGTTTTTTTTTTTTTTATTAATGTATTCAATTAGAAAAATAGTTTTCAATTTTATTGTAACTTAACATTTTATGCTTGTTTATGTATAGAAAATTGTTAAGTATAAACTGTGTTCTCCAGAATTACTGCCAGTGCTGAAAATCTAATCATTTACGTTACGTGCACTACAAATTTTTAGCACTAGCAGTCAATTTTGGAACACAGCCTTAATCTCAAACTTGTTTTGAAATTTACCGATCTGCTAAAAACACGGTCTATTCTCATTGGCTGAGAAACCAATATGAAGGCTACCTGTTCCAGATCACTGATTGGCTGATAGAATGATGCGCAAGAGCATACCTCTTTTCTTACCATAGGTGAACTGTTATACTGCGTTCGGTTGTACTGCTGAAAAGAACAGCATTACATGACGTCACCACTGGTCTCTAGTGTCGAAAAGAACGCTTCAGTGCACACTTCTTGAACTAGTGCAACGAGTTCAGCCGAAAAGAACAAACCTAATGCTTGATAAATTGATGATTAGATCTATCCTGAATTACTGACCATAGCTCAGGAATCGACGAGGGCCAATTCGATATAACGCCCTTACAAATGACCAAGCGCTGTTCTAATAAAACTTTCAATTTTTTTGGATCCGGAAGCTTTTCAATTTTATCCAAGGCATAATTAGCGTCAATATAATCCTTAAAAACTGCCTCAGCCGAAAAATAATTTGTCATAACGACCGATATTGGACAAATTTGGTGTTCTGAGAGAATCATCTATATTTTAATTAAATTTTTACCTTTTTTGGTAGAGGTCTGATTGGGTGGGAGTTTCAAAGTGATTTTCGCTTTACCTCGGAAGTCCTCGTCGAACCTGACAAATCGTTGGGCTTCTATCGGAGTCGCATGTTGAGAAGAAAACTCAGTACCACATGCAACATAAATTTCCCTGTCAGGAAGCATTTCAGGCGGACTATTATGCACGCCGGCATCACATGATCCACTTTGGCTCGCCGTTTTTTCACTATTTCTACATTGATTCGTCGCACAAGCGACGTCGTCAATATTATCCTTACTACCGTTCAGGAACGCTTGGTTTATCAAAAGTTCGTGACCCTGAGCATCCTTAACATTATCGGCGTGTCCTACGTCCACTTCCATATCCTCGTCAGGGGTAGGATCACCTGCGTTAAAGACTATATTACGTCTATTCACTTCTATTCACTTCCTCGTCCCTGTTTTTTAGAGGAGTGATGTCTTCGGTTTTTTACTGCGTTCCAATCCGTCTCCGATCTCGTCGTCAGAGGTGCGAGGGCTATCACGTACGAGCTGCGTGTCACTTCGTTCCGCCATATCCGAACAAGGCTCTGCGAGCGATAAATAATCGCTCCCCTTCCGAGAGGAAAGCAAGCGAAATTAATATTTATGAACACCCGCCGAACAAGAAGCTTAGAAACCACCCCCCGGATCGACACCACTATGCGCTCGAACAAAAAGAATAATGCCCAAAACTCGATAAGCCAAGCGCGCAAGACACACGTCCGTCTCGTATGGCGACTCACACCAAACTCTCCCCTGGAACATCAATATATTTCTCAGGTTATGTTTGATGAAAATAAACTTACAAAAAGATGGCGACCGCTAACAACCGCTAACTACTCTGTCCAGCCAAATATTGAGTAGCAAGCGCTCGCCGCTTACGTGCGCTTAGCTAAGCAGAGGTTCGGAAAAACGCAGCCAGTGTGTTCTGCGTTCAACGCGCTCAGTTATAACCATAGAGATATAAGAATAGAGTGCGCGAGCGAGCTGAAAAAGCGATATAGGAATAGAAAGAGAAAGCTGCGCAGAATAGAAAGAGAAAGCTGCGCATGGGCCCTTTCTGTCTTTGTTTCGCATGCACGCGTAGACAAAGACAGAAAGGGCCTATATGCAGCGTTCTTTTTCTATTCCTATATCGCAGCCTCTTACGTGCTAGCATATGACTCGCGCACTCTATTCTTATATCTCTATGGTTATAACCTAGATAATCTAGAATGGATAGTGACAGATAGTGATAGTGCTGTGTTGTATTGCCGATGCCGGGAAAAGAGACACGTTAAATTTCCTTTATCCAAGTGATAATAACCTTAAAAAAAGGTGATGACAGATAGTGGTAACATGTTTATATTGATCTCAGGGAGCTAATGCCGAGATTTTTAAGAAAGAAAGTGTATCCAAAATCGCACACGTACGTATATGCTGTGTCTTAAATTGTTAAGAGTTATCAAGACTGTTTAGTTTACAATGTAAGATGCTTACAGAAAAGATCGTTACTTAGGTTTTGATTTGAATTTATAATGATCGTTATTTGTTAAGACATATGTCTTAGTGATTTTTTTTATTTTGGAAAATTGTTTCAAAAAAATTTGGAAAAATTTTCAAAAATTCTGTGTTATATACAAAAATGTTCAAGCAACAGCCATTACAGTGGACTAACGTCTGCTTTTAATTTTTTTTAAATATTTTTTTCAAAAAAAAAACTCGAAAAGAACTCGAAAAAAGATGCAAAAAATTAAAAGCGAACGCCGGCTCACTTTGGGTCAAGGCTTAAAAATTTTGATATTTAATACAAGATTTTTAAAAATTTTTTCAAATTTTTAAATTGTGGCCATCAATATGCTGATTTAAAAAATTATAACTAAATCAATTTTATAAAAGAAATCTAAAAAAAAATTCTGAGTGCATTTTAGAGTTGGAATAATAACATAAAAAATTGCCGACCAAATTCGAGAGGTCGAGGATTAAACCCAGGTTGATTTAGCATGGAATGCCCTTTTGTTACCACCTCCGTTGGTCGGCTTGTCCCAGGGATTGGGTCTGACCATCTTAGCGGATGGTAGTTCGATTTTTTCCACCGGGCTTGGTTTGCTAGGAGGACTTAGCTTCTCCAATATGGGCGCCAGCATCGCTTTCACCTTCCTTGACAACTTACTAAAGATGCGCTTTTCCAATGAGAGAGTAGGGGCTTCGTTGTCGTCCATCCTTTTGATGAGCTCTTTGTGTTCGTTTTTCGCCACTTGCTGGGTCTGTCGGCGTACTTTCTTTTCCAGGCTTGTGTTCCCTTGGCTTGGAGTTCTGCTCCTCCCTGTGTCATCGTTTCCTTCCTCCTCCGAGGAGATGACATGAACCTTCGGTGTTCATCCTCCGTGGCGAGGTGGACGACGATCTAGTTTCCGTCGCATATGTTTCCGGAAACTCTTCCACAATAAGTCCATCGACTTCCCAGATGACCTTCTTTAACCTAGAAGAAACGGTGCGCGCACTCCTCCGTTCCCGTCGTGTTACCCGCATCAGAGGACGCGTCGCTCTTCTGTATGCGAGTGCGAGAGCAAGAGCGCGAATGGCTCTTCTCCCTCGCACTTAGGGGGCCCTTGGCGGTCGGTTTGACCTTCCCCGAAGGTCTCCCCCTATCCACTTTGTTGGACGGTACCGGCGTGTCATTCACGCTTACGTGAGCGATAGCCGATTTGGCCTTGGTGCTCGCCCGCAACACCGAGGGTAACGATAAGGATAGCCCATCGTACGTTGACGACGAGTGGGTAGCTGGGACTGTACTCCCTCCCGCCGGCCCCTGGGTTCCGATATCCAGGGAGTTTAGATCCTTATTGGACATTATCCATATAAATGGTTTTTTATCAGGGTGACCTTCCCCTAGGTTTGTTTTAGGGGTAACCTTTCCCTAGGCTGGTTGTCTACCACGACTAACGAGCCAAACCCGTGTCGAGGACGCCCCGAAGGCCGCCCCCGACCCTTGGGAGCACCGCCCGCCACTCGGCCTCGGCAGAAGAGCACCCAACCATACCCCCCCCCCCCCGCGCGCAACGAAGGAACCGGCCGAGCATGCTCGATCCCGGCCCCCGCCGCACGCGAGAGGACAGGGCACAGGCACTTCCCAGCCAGCCACCGACCAACGGGCAGTAGTAAGGCTACGCCGGTTCTAG